>NW_028261391.1:67010578-67083078 GCF_051295495.1 Thamnophis sirtalis
GTCCATATCTATCTATCTATCTATCTATCTATCTATCTATCTATCTATCTATCTATCTATCTATCTATCTATCTATCTATCATCTATCTCTATCTATCTATCTATCTATCTATCTATCTATCTATCTATCTATCTATCTATCTATCTATCATCTGTTTCTGTCCATATCTATCTATCTATCTATCTATCTATCTATCTATCTATCTATCTATCTATCTATCATCTATCTATCTATCATCTGTTTCTGTCCCTATCTATCTATCTATCTATCTATCATCTATCTCTATCTATCTATCTATCTATCTATCTATCTATCTATCTATCTATCTATCATCTGTTTCTGTCCATATCTATCTATCTATCTATCTATCTATCTATCTATCTATCTATCTATCTATCTATCTATCTATCTATCATCTGTTTCTGTCCCTATCTATCTATCTATCTATCTATCTATCTATCTATCTATCTATCATCTATCTATCTATCTATCTATCTATCTATCTATCTATCTATCTATCTATCTATCTACCTACCTACCTACCTACCTACCTACCTACCTACCTACCTACCTACCTATCATCTATCTATCTATCTATCTATCTATCTATCTATCTATCTATCTATCTATCTATCTATCTATCTATCTATCTATCTACCTACCTACCTACCTACCTACCTACCTACCTACCTACCTACCTACCTATCTATCTTGATAGACTATCAAGGACTATCTTGAATATTTTGTGATTTGTCATACTGCTTTTATATTTGTTGGATTTTAATTTTATTTTGCTTTTACTAAAGTATGCCTTCATAAATTATGACTTGGACATATTTATAAATCATATAAATAAATATATAAATCTAACAGAACTAATAGGAATTGTATTCACACTGTAATCTTACCACAGTTTTACAAGGGATTATAGCCCATTGATTTTGGTGTGGCTTAATGCACAATTTGTGGACTAATTATGATTTAATCTTCACCTTTTCTAATGGAGAGATGTACTTACAAATCAGGAACTATCAGGTATGGGATAGTTGATTGATTAGTGAAGAGAAGGATGTGAGGATACCACAGTGCAAAAGATTTTCTTAAAACAACAACAGTGTGACAAGATAGCCTTCATGCACTTAATGTGGCCATTGTCCTTTAGCTTTTAACACACTTCCTCAATTAAGCCGTTCATGGTTAGCACTTAAATAGCCTAACCCTGCTGCTACAAATTGATTTATCCCCCGGTGCCAGTCAGAGCTGCTGACCAAATTGGAGGGAGGGAGGGAGAGAAAGAGAGAGAAGAAGAAGAAGAGAGAATCTCCCTTTTAATTTTGCAAAGTATCTGTCTGGATGATTCTGGTTTTCAACAGCTTTGCTTTAAAAAAGCAACAGTTTTGTTTTAAATAAAAACAAACACACTAAAAATCTAAAAAGAAACACACACGAACAAGACAAGATCATATGTGCTGCTGAGGTCAAAATGCTAAGAGTGAACTTTGAGTAGAGTTTCTGGTTTTCCAAATATATGATCTGATTTATCTGGTGATATCTTTTAGCCATTTTCCTAATTTAAGTCATTTTTATAAATGAAGTCAGACTGTGACCTGTCTATTAGATTTCTATACTGTCGTTCAACAGTGCAGGTGTGTGTGTGTGTGTGTGCGTGTGTGTGGCAGTATCCTTTGGAATATAAAACCTCCGTCATAAAAAAAAGTGAAGAAATCAATAATGCAAGATAGTAAAAATGATCGTAAATAATCAGATGATAAAATTCCTCAGATAACAAAAGCCTATGGTAATGACATACTGTATATGGCTGGCTTCAAAAGGACATCCACAATCTCTCTGGAGAGATACTTTCATAAATGTGTTCAGTATTAAAGAAATTTCATGCCGTGTCATGTCCATATCTTTTGGATCAGACATTTGGACAAGTGCTACCAATAGTTTAGCTGGACAAGTCGATGTGGAAGGAGACATTCTTGCTTACATTTAGATCTCAAGCAGTTTAACAATGTGAGAACCAAGCCAAGCCGAACCAAGCCAAGTCGAGCCGAGCCGAACCAAGCCAAAAATAAAAAGAAACCAAACTTTATACTTGATGAGGTCAAAGGCTGATCAGATCCAATGTCAAATGTTTCTGGGAAATCAATCACCAGAATACAAAATACAGAAAAGAAAACCAATTTTCTGACTGGGATCCAGGTTTACAGCTTTTGTTCCTGGGAAATAACAAGTATCCGACTTCATTTTAAAGTGGTTAATACAACAAGGTCAGCATATATCTCTATCTCTGTCTCTGTCTCTGTCTCTGTCTCTGTCTCTGTCTCTGTCTCTGTCTCTGTCTCTCTCTGTCTGTCTGTCTGTCTGTCTGTCTGTCTGTCTGTCTATCTATCTATCTATCTATCTATCTATCTATCTATCTATCTATCTATCTATCTATCTATCTATCCATCCATCCATCCATCCATCCATCCATCCATCATCTATCATCTATCAATATCTATCTGTCTATCTATTTATCATCTATCTATCTATCTATCTATCTATCTATCTATCTATCTATCTATCTATCTATCTATCTACCTACCTACCTACCTACCTACCTACCTACCTACCTACCTACCTACCTACCTATCCATCCATCCATCCATCCATCCATCCATCATCTATCATCTATCAATATCTATCTATCTATTTATCATCTATCTATCTATCTATCTATCTATCTATCTATCTATCTATCTATCTATCTATCTATCTATCTATCTACCTACCTACCTACCTACCTACCTACCTACCTACCTACCAACCTACCTACCTATCTATCTATCTATTTATCTATCTATCTATTTATCTATCCATCCATTCATCCATCTATCATCTATCAATCTATCTATCTGTCATATATCATCTATCAATATCTGTCTATCTATCTATCTATCTATCTATCTATCTATCTATCTATCTATCTATCTATCTATCTATCATCTATAAATAAATATTTTGAAATTGATATACACACATACATACATACATACATACATACATACATACATACATACATACATATATACATACATACATATATTGATAAATATTGCATTTCTTCAGAATCAGGGATGTACCGCTTGTTCACACAGCACTCTTACATTGGTACAATTCGGCTGACACTAATTTGGCTTAAGAAACTTCTATCCAGTGTACAATACTTCAGTAATTTGTGGCTAGGTTCAATCTAGATGGCTGAATATGGTAGCCCCCACTGGACAATTCTTCTGCACTTTTTGTACTTTGCCAATTGTTTTTCTTTCTTTGAGTGAGTGTGAGTGCTTATGAGGCCCAGACTGCACAGCTGACCCGGCAGAAGTTCCCTATAAGGCAAATAAAACTTGCTTCCCATAGAGGTGAACATTCCCCATTAGTATCACCCTTATCAAATGTGAGGTTCATTTATTCATTTTGTTATCCAGTGCATTGCTGCATTAATTCCAAGCACATGTTTAGGACATCCATGTTTTACAGTTTCTTTTATAGAGAGCTGCAAAGAGAACAAGAAAGGATAGAGTTGTACAAATGACACTCAGTGAACACCAATAACCTGAAATATAAATAGTGCTTAGGATTGTTATTAAACTTCTCAATTTGTTAATACGCTCTTTTAAAAATCAAAAGAATTCATGCCTAAACTATTTTTAATGAAGCAAGTATAACATTCTGCAAACATATCACCTAATCAAGTGAAGAGAAACTCCCACTTATTTTAATAGGCCCTAAGTAATAGCCCAAAGTCTAAACCAAATGCCTGCTTAATTTTCATTATTTCATGTATTTACATAGCCTATTTACAGTCTTTAACTTTAGGCTGAAACTGGCTTTTATTTTTACAATTCAAAGCTGGTTCTGCAAAATGGATTAAAATTTAATTACATTTCAGGAACGAAATAGGTTAATATTAAGAAGAAAGATTTAAGTTAAATCCAATGAATTTTCTGGACAAGAAATACCCAATTTTATGTATATGCTTCATTTTAAAATTTTTAACTCTATTGGCCCATATTCGAAATAGATTTAAAAGAAACATAGACTTTCTAGAATCGCATGAAGCTGTGTCCTGAAAACGTGTTCTTCTTGGAATTTTGAGAATATTCCATGGACTTTTCAGCTGTCATGGGTAGAGTGCCTGTTCATTGACAAAATGGCTCTCTTAACCCAAAATAAACAAAGAAATTTTTTAAAGAAATCGGGTAAAAAGGCGACCTGTTGTGACTCAGCAGAAGTTTGCTGTGAGTTGAGTTGGGATGCAGGAATAACAATGGGGCTCGTTAGCATCATCTTCTGGAGATAAAAGGACTGATGGTGCCACGCCCTGGTTGCAGAAGTCAACGTTCATCGTTCGTTCGTGGTTCGTCGTTCGTTTATGCAGAATTCAGTTCCGTTCCTGTTTGAGTTTGTGAGACACTTGGATAAGTGATTTTGCTTCTTGAAAACTTGGTGCTGTAAGAGTTTTGTTTCTGCCTTCTGCTGCGTAACCCTTGTTTGCAAGAGACTTTATCTATGTTTATTTTGGGCTCGCAGCCAGCATGAGCCGAGACTGATAAAGGCTTTCTTTTGGCAAGCTTTGTGTGACTTTAGTTTTTGAACAGGCTAAGTGGGGGCCAGAACAGTGACCCTAGGAGACTCCAGCAGGAATACTGATGCCCAGGTGTATCATGAAATCAGTAGCCATGGAGCCAAGAAAAATCTCGCAGCACTCTGGATCGCAAAAGTTGTAAACAATATGTGCTGTGTTTAAAAGCTATGTTTGGAATATCATCATGAGAAGGCTTGACCAGGTAATAAAATATTAAGGCAAGGCAAGATTTCAGCCACCATGACTTCTGTCGTTTGACCCGAGAGATGGTTGTGCGGTGTCCACTGTGGCTTATTCAAAGCCACCTAGCAGGGAATTTTATAGGATTTGCAAAAGTCTTTAAGACCTTGCTGTTAGCTGCTTGAGAATCCTCCAGGCACCACCTCACATGGTCAGCAATATGTACCTGAGCTCAAAGTCTCAGCATAAGGCCAGTTGTGGGAATTCTAAGTGCTCTGTGATCACTAGGAGAGAGCAAACTAATGGCATTTTCTTAAGCACAGGGAAATAGGCTGGGCAACGAGGCAGGTAATGAACAAGGGGGAATAGAAGATAGAATTAAAGATGACTGTCTTCATGTCTTAAGCATAGGGAGGGCGTACAAGAAAAGGATTGGGAACAACAACAAATAACAGGATTAGATTTGGCCATTGTAGATGAGGTCAATGGTTTGGGTTTCTTCCCCCCCCCCAAATAATATGGAAGAAGTGTCAAGATGAAAGAAGAAAGAAATAATTGAGGGCACTCCATCTTTGGAGTAGCCATTTAAAACTAAGAAAAAATCAATTAGACTTTTCAGTCAATTTTTTAAAAAAGTAATCTTTATTGGTTATACATTTTTTAAGAGTAAAACATACAAATACAATTTGTAAAACATACAAATACAATTTTAAACATAGAACCCCCCCCCCCCCCGCGGTGACAGTCATTCACAGCCCAACTTTTTTTCCCCTTCCTCGTTGTTTAGTCTCTAAGCCACATCTTCTCGTTACAAAGTTCAGGGACCTATTACAATACCCATGTTCACCTTTAGTTCCCATTGTTAACAACTGCTATTTAACTTTCCCCGTTTAGTCTTTTAAGTATAAAAGGTGTTAACCTGCTAATTTCAGAATTTTCAGGACCCACAATTTTAAGGTACTTTCAAAATAATTGGTGGAAATAAGCTGAGCTGGTATCATCTGGTAGGAGGGATAAGGATGGAAGGTGAGATGAAAATATAATCAAGTCAAAACGACAGGGAAGAATTATTAGTAGCAATAATCTAGAGTTCAACACGTACATTATTTAAGCATATTTTAGTTTTTATTTTGCTTCCTTTTTTTGAAAATCAATTATTGAGAAGTACGTTTTTATAGTAATTGAATAATAACTTTGAGAACTTTTAAATGGCACAATCATACACAATCCCAGTGGCCTGTGCCATCAATATAAGCAAATATAGAATTGCACTCAATAAAATACCTCTGCTATGTCAATTCCTTTAGGTTATGTGAAGTTGTTTACTACCATACTTGGTGTAATACACTGCATTTTGCTGTAGTATTGCCTTCACAGGTATAAATGGATGCTGAAGTGAGAGGCAGTGGAGCATAAGACCTTACAAGTCTTAAAAGCTAATGAAAGCTCTTTCAGTTTCCTGTCTTATTGTGACTCCATGAAATAGTCAGTTGGAACATTTTTTTAAGAGCAGGAATGGGGAAATGTTCTTTTCATGTTGTGAACGGATCTGTCAGCTAAGTCTCCAGTTAAGCGTTATGCACCTTCTCTCCGTGGGAGAAAGTGGAGTCAAGCAACTAATAAATTTAAATAAATAAATTTTGAAACACACATATTTGACTTGATCAACTTTGTCACAATTGATGAAGCGGTTGTGTGTTCGGAAAACTTGTAGGCAGGCTTATATAAATAGCTTGAAACTCTGAACAATCCTTCAGGTCAACACAAACATATCTGCACCCCAGAGGTGGGTTCCTACCAGTCCGCACCAGTTCGGTAGAACCAGTTCATCACATCTACCGAACTGGTTAGAAGAGGTTGCACCAGTGGACCCGGAAAGCAGGCCACACATACAGAAGATGTTCAAATTTTTTTTGAAACCCATCACTGGTGGGTGTGTAATGTCCCGCAGTTATCTACGCATTAATAATGATCTAGTAATATTTCCTTACACATTTTAGGGACCTTTCCTTACATAATTGGTGATTTCTTTCATACTTTTGGATTTCTAATTTCTGTTTCCATTAGTTGGCAATTGCTGAAACCAATCCCATGTGAAAAAGTATTCAAAGCCTTCTTGATTTTAATTGTCAATTTATTTATTCCTGCACATTGTAATATTTATTCATTTACACATCTCTGTTTCTCCACTGTTGTGCAAACACAATTCCAGAAGCTTCTAACATGTGTAAAATTAAACATATATTATACTCCCTTTCAAATAGCCAACAAAATATTTCTGGTTTTAATTCCATATCTTACTTTACGATTGCTTCTAACCACTAACTTCTGAATAGCTACTTGGACCTAAGTACTAATTCATAATTTCATATCCAGTCACATGGGCAGCAAGCCACTCCTATCTGGTCACATGGGCAGCAAACCACTCCCATCCGGTCACATGGGTGGCAAGCCACTCCCACAAAGGAGGCCACACCCACAGAGCAGGTTCCAACAATTTTTGAAACCCACCACTGTCTGTATCTCAATCCTGGTTCCAAACTTCCTCAAAGGTATTAACACAAACACTTTTTATGCAGTATAGGTTTTTCACTTAACAAGATTGTGAGGTCTCTCTGTGATCTTGTTGTTTCCTTAGTTCATTGAAAGTTAAGTACAGGCACAGGATAAATATACTAAAGAATAGTAGTAAAGTAGATACCTATCCTCTCCTTCTTGCATTAAGTATCCTAAATCTCTGTATGAAAACAAACTCCCACAGTGTCCAGGTAGCATTAGATTCCCCCCTTGTCTGATTTGAATTGGATTCATATGTACACAAGCGACCTACTGTTAATAAAGTTAAGCCAGCAACAATGACTGTGTTTTCTTTTCCGTAGTCTCCCTACAGTTTATAATATTGATTTTACAGACTTCATATACCAAATTAAGGGTTTTAATTTAGATAGAAATGAAGAGAACGATATTGCGAGATTTAAGTGTTAGGGCTTCCTGATTTCCACAAAAGAACCAAATATATTTTGGGATCTGCCTGAATAGAACCTGTTCGTATTTTCCTTGAAGGAGAATGAACCAGGAACTTGAAATATGTGTAGCTTTACATGTTTGGCACAGGAAGTCAAACTCCCCAATCAAGAAATTGTAGAAATTTATTTATGCGCAAAAGAATTTGCCTTTGAGTGAACATTTGAAAAATTAAATATTTCAGGATCAGATAATGCACAAAGGAGAGATACTCTCACTTATTTTATAAGAAAGTCAGCATATTATAAACAGGAAGAAACACATAAAGTTTCAGCTTTGGTTTAATCAGATTTAAACTGATTTCAGGAAGAAAATAAAAAAAAGGATGGGTCAATTTATGTCCACTCCAGGGCAGTTTTTCATATGCTTAACTATATTTCTGCATTAATCCATAATGTTATTTTTAAAAAAACAATCCGTAAATATATTTCTGTCATAGCATATCCATTTTTAAATGTATTTTCCTTTTAACCCTTTAACTATCCCAACACACTAACATATGAGAATAGTTTCACACCAGAGGTGGGTTCCTACCAGTTCGCACCAGTTCGGTAGAACCGGTTCGTCAAATGTACCGAACCGGTTAGAAGAGGTTCCACCAGTGGACCCGGAAAGCAGGCCACACCTACAGAAGAGATTCCAAAAATTTTTGAAACCCACCACTGATACACACACACACACACACACACACACACACACACACACACACACACGGACAGAGACAGACAGACAGACAGACTCACATAGAGAGAGAAAGAAAAAAAGAAAAAAAAGGAAGAAAGAAATAAATAAAAAAAGAAAAAAGAAAGAAAAAGTGAGAAAGAGATGAAAGAAAAAAGGAAAAAGGGACAGAGAAACAAAAGGAGGAGGAAGAAGAAGAAGAAGAAGAAGAAGAAGAAGAAGAAGAAGAAGAAGAAGAGAGAGAGAGAGAGAGAGAGAGAGAAAGAGAGAGAACCGAACCAGTTAGAAGAGGTTCCACCAGTGGACCCGGAAAGGAGGCCACATCTACAGAAGAGGTTCCAAAAATTTTTGAAACCCACCACTGGTCCTTGGATGTGATTATTCTACACTATCATGCTCCTATTTATAAAACTCAGTGCCTCTGTGAAAGGTAAGGGAGACTACTGCGTTTGTGGTGCAATCAGAACATTGCGTGTGTTGAAGTTGTTTTAACGCAAACCAAAGATGCCTTTTAAAAAACAAGTTGACATCCTATTCTTATGCATGCCAGTGCTGTGTGTGAGGTAATTTAAGGTGGTTCTGACAAGTGTCGTCGGCATTTTCGTATCCGGTCACATGGGCGGCAAGCCACTCCCATCCGGTCACATGGGCGGCAAGCGACTCCCACAAAGGAGGCCACACCCACAGAGTAGGTTCAAAAAATTTTGGAAACCCACCACTGGTTTTAACATATATTGGCCTATGAACTGGAGAGCTGAGGATTTATTGTCACTTTTTCTAAAAAAAATGGAGGACATGAAAACTCTAACAAAAAAAAAAAAAAGGCTCTCTAAACATTTATATCTTTTTATCAAACAGCACCCAGAATTATTTGAAGAACACCATGGCTATCATACTGGTGTATATATCTTGCGTAATCAACTTGTATCCATCCAAAATTATACAGTTAGGTAATGAACTAAAGGTTCTACTTTGCAAAAGTCCTACAATCAATTATTCAGGATGAATGGACTCACACTCTTCTCCCAATTCAAGCAAATTTAATGTTAAGTGTTATAACTTGGGGGGGGGGGAAACCCTCAAAAAGCAATAAACAAACAAATAAATGTGTATCTGTGAAAATAGCATTGACGGCTGTCTTACGTGTATTTATAATCAATCCTGCTATCATCCCAATTATGTGTCCTCTTCCAATTGTCCACCACCAATGAAGCTTCCTCCTCTCACATTTCTTGTTCTCCCTTGTAAATCCGCCTCTTACAGGGGGTATTAACCAAGCAAACCAGGAATATCAAAAGCCTGTGCATTTGTTCGCTAGGGAAGCAAGAGACTCATCCGAGGGACAGTCAGCCTGGTATCGCTACCTTCCTGATTAAGGAGGGCCCACGCATCTTGATCAGTTAATTAGAAACCTTGAGCCTGTAGGAGCTCACCCTGGTGAGTTTGATTTCTGCTTTCGAACACGCAAAGAAATTGTAGGTCCCAGCTGCTGTACACCGGCCCCAATCACTCAAAACTAGCCAGCAAGTGAAGCCCTCCTCCCTTCAAACTGCTTATCTTTGATCTCATCAATATCAAACTAGGGATGGCCTCAGTAGGGTGGGAAGAAGGCAGCACGCGCCACAGTAGTTACCGGTTGCATGTGGCTTAGGGCAGGTAACTTAGCTCCGTGCTGTAACCCCAGCCTCCAATCTGCAGCTCAACATCAAGGCAGATCTAGGGTATCTGGCCAACCAGCACATTAATTAGGAGGCTGAAATTATAATATTATGTTAAAGAACAAAGAGTCTCCAAGGGGGGAAGAATATGTGGCGCATATCTGACAAAGATAAATTGGATTATTCAAACTATTCCTGATGAAATGTTACATTTTGCAACTAATTATCAATCTGTTTTATCTCCAGACCAGCTGGGCATCCTCTTCCCCATACAGGCAGGACCTATCTTGTCAGTGATCTTAAGATGTCACGGTAGCGTTTTACATCTTTTATTTGAAGATTTCAATAACTAGGAAGGAGCCCGTGTAATTCACTGCTGAGAAGAAAAGGCTAGTTAAGTTGAATTCTTTCCAAGTGATCTTTCCTTTCTACCTTTCTTCTGGTTCTTCCGCCTCTCCCCCCCCCTGCACTTTTCTTTTAGTTTAATTTGTGTTAGTTTTTATAGCACTTGTTCACAACTTAAAATAAAAAACGAGTGAAGAAAACAAAACAATGTGTTCTTTTAATGAGGTTCTGTGAACTGGGAGTAATGGGACTTCAGTGAAAATTAACCTTTGGAAAAAGTTTTGTCATGCAATGTTTAAAGAACTTCCAATGTTTAAAAGATTGAGAACATTTTAGTGTATTCTGTCTCATGTTGAAATGAAGTAAGAATGATAGGTTTGGGGCTAGATTTGAAGCCGTACCTGCACTTTGGTTTCAAACAGATTATTGAAGAGATATGGAAAATCTAGTATTTGGTTATGAAAAGTTCAGTGATGTGAAATATCAGTACAGAACAGTGGTGGGATTCAAATAATTTAACAACCGGTTCTCTGCCCCAATGACCATCTGGGTAGGTGGGGCTTGGTGGTCATGTGACTGGGTGGGCGTGGCCTACTCAAGGTCACTCAGGTCGATGGGCGCTTCGCCTTAGCTGTGACAATGTAATAAGGGTTAACCGGAGAGGCAGTTTCTGTAAGCAGGGCAACAAAGATTAGGCTAGAAACAACACCAGAATATTTCCTTCCTGCCTTCCTTACAGGATTAGCCCTGTAAAGTGGGGGAAAACCAAAATGAGATTTCTTCCAACAACCGGTTCTCTGAACTGCTTAGAAAGTTAACAACCGGTTCTCCCGAATAGGTGCGAACCAGCTGAATCCCACCACTGGTACAGAATGATTTTCTTGCGGACCACTAAGGGTCCCAAACCACCAGTTTCTGACCGCTGTTTTATTTACCTTTCAAAGTTTGCTATTGTGGAGGCCAGAATTTTAATAGAGGAATATTATAATTGAAAGCCAGTGTACTAAAATAAATTGCTGTAGCAAAAATGTGATACACAAATAAATCCTGTCATCTATAAATTACCATTTTTAATGTGTAAAAATGGGCGTAATGCTTTTCTTTCAGTTTTCAAGAGCCTGAAATCTAAGTAGGAATCCATATATTTATAAATCCCTGATAGCACAATGTATTTAAAAGCCATATATGCTTAAATATATCCCTAAATGTTTGAACATTATTAATTATAAACATTATTCCATACTTTCATAACTTGACAATGGAACCCAAATGTTTTTCCTGGAGATTCCAGGATTGATTTCTGTACCATCAACTTTGCCTTTATAGTTTCATTTTAGGCAACATAGACTTATAAAAGGCAATATTCTTTATAATTGAATTAAATTTAAAAACAAAATTAATCCTGGATAAAGAAGTAGTTAAGTTACCCTTTTTTCCCCCTTAAACCTTGGTATGGAGGATCAAGGTTTTGTTTTTCTTGAGACAAATTTCATTCTTTGCGAGAAGTTTTAAATTCTTGGCTTGTTAATAGCATATCACCTTTAATTCTTGCTGCTCATAATTAATTCACAAAGGTAGAACAGCTGGAAATGACAGTCTTATTTTATTTTGCATTTGCTGGTTTAAGGATAATTAAACTGGCCCAAAATATCTGTGAAATGTTCCCATTGTACAGCTACAGCAGTTGCAAGAATAATATAATTCATCTTTGCCAGGATATGGTACATCAAAGGAAAAATGCAATAATTTAAAAATTATATCCAATTAAATCGGTTCATAGATAATAGATCTCCCACTGTTTGGGAAGCATTATGTGCATAATGCAATTGTTCCGTAGCAACTAATATAAGCAATAGCAGTAGACTTATATACCGCTTCATAGGCCTTTCAGGCCTCTCTAAGCGGTTTACAGAGAGTCAGCATATTGCCCCCAACAATCTGGGTCCTCATTTTACCCACCTCGGAAGGATGGAAGGCTGAGTCAACCCTGAGCCGGTGAGATTTGAACCGCTGACCTGCTGATCTAGCAGTAGCCTGCAGTGCTGCATTTAACCACTGCGCCACCTTGGCTCTAGTTATAAGAAAAAAAGCCCTTTAATTTGAATTAATTATGGCTTTATCTAGATAATGGCATGTGCATTAAGGTAGTATCAAAAATGGACACTCCCACTTGAAGAATGTTTAAACAAGTAAAGAAGGTTATGTTTGGGTAATGGTGAGAACAAGGAGGGCCCTATGGTGCATTGGGAACTCCCCATGGTTTTTATCTCCCCGTCTCTCTGTCTGTCTATCTTCTTTCACTCCATTGTGGCCATCATCTTGGGCTTTTCACTAAACCCTCTGGCCCTTCTGCAAATCCCCTTGAATCAAGCTTCACTCCTGATGTTGACATGTCCATGTCTACGAAGTTTCCTTGGCAACAAGAGAGGAGCTGCTGGAGGCTTCTGTAGGGGTGAGTCAATAAACGTCAAGATGGTAGCCACCATAACAGAATTAGATTAGATTAGATTAGATTAGATTGTTTATTTGTATGCCGCCCTTTTCCCTGGGGGGACTCAGGGCGGCTCACAATCAAAAGGGAGGGGGGAACAGACTTTTACATATAAGACAGTACATGATTAAAATGCAACATTCATACCATTCGGGCGGGTTACAATCTTTAGCCCCAGGCCTGACGGGATAGCCAGATTCTAAGGGCTGTGCGGAAGGTCTGGAGGGTGGTGAGGGTACGAAGCTCCACGGGGAGATCGTTCCATTGGGTCGGGGCTACCACTGAGAAGGCTCTCCTCCGCGTGGTGGCCAGTCGGCATTGGCCAGCGGATGGAACTCGGAGGAGAATTGAAACCCTACAATATATGCAAAAAAGGGCGTTTATCACGTGGCCATGCCTGTCAACGTAACTTTTTTCCTCTGCTGTCAACACTCAAGGGGGACCTCTTGTTGAAATGAATTGGACTAAATAACCTCTAATGATTCTATGGATGTAGGATGGGAAATGTAAATATAGCATATTAGTCATTTCACATTGCTTACGTGCATACACGCATGCATACTGTTATAGCCCAGCAACAGCCTGTGCTGCGTTCTAATTGGTCGGGCGAAGCACAGCCTGTGATTGGTGGTTGTAATGACAGTTAAATGACAGTTGGTACCTGAGAGTATAAATACTGTGACAGTTGTAACACATTCGGAATCGCTTGCAACCTACTAATAAACATCTTACTCTCTGATTCCATGGCTCCTGTGTCTTTCCCTCAAACATATACAACACATACATACATACAAGAAGTTTGAGTGTGTTGGTCAATCAGTCGAAATATTTTAAGAACCATTTGGATATTAATAGGATTGCTCAAAAAGCTCAAAATAATCCCGGTTTCTTATTCTTTCCATCCTTCCATTTTCTCTGGGGAAGGAGAAATTTTAGTAAGCAGCGGGAGATGCTTGTGCACGAGAGAAGCTTTTTGTGCCTCCTCTTCGTGCTATTTCTTTGCCTGTCTGAAATAACCTGATGGGCATCTAAACAATTTTGTCAGACTGAAAAAAACACACGAAACAATCAGAATCAGATCCAGCGGCAGAGACCAACTCTGACTCTACCTTGTTCACATGAAATGAAAACAAGAGATTCACAGGATACTCTACATTGGATATAACATCTTTCAATTAGAGATAATGAAAACCCAGCCCCAAATCTTATTGCAAAAAAAAGAAAAAAGATATTAATTCCACCAATTTTTGCTCCCAATTAGATTTTGCCAAACAACGAGAAGAGTAAATGCATTTAAGCAAACTTGAAAAGTTTTAGAAATCATCTGCTCTCTTTGTTGATCAGTTTTGACATCATTGCCAATTGTGTTATGACTCCTTTAGAATCCAGTGTATATTGATTATTATGGATTGGTCAGGTCCTGATTTTAGGACCTGTCCTGCATCCTTCTCTGTAGCAGTGCCTGCCTTCTGGAAATGAGGTCCTCTCCATGATTAATTCTTTTGTGTCCTGTTTTTGTGTTTTTTGTGTTGTCCTTTCATTTTTAAATGTTTTTAATAATTTGTAAACCACCCACCGTGTAAGCCATCTAAGTTGGATGGCATATAAATGTAACAAATAATAATAATAAAAATAATCTTTAATTTTTTTTGGCACACTATTAAGAATAATATAGAAAGAAAGAAGGAAGGAAGGGAAAGGAGAGGAAGGTGGAAGGAAGAGAAAGAGAAGAAGAGATAATAGGAAGGGAAGAGGAAGAGTGGAGGAGAGGTAAGGGAAGAAGAAAGAGGCAAGGAGAGGAGGGTGGAAGGGAGAGAAAGAGAAGGAGAGTGGGTAGGAAGAGGAAGAGAGAGAGCAGGAGTAGCGAAGAGGTAAGGGAAGAAGGAAGGAGAAGGAGAGGAGGAAGGAAGTAGGAAAGGGAGGGAAGAAGAAAGGGAAAGGAGAGGAGGGTGGAAGGGAGAGAAAGAGAAGGAGAGATAGTAGGAAGGGAAGAGGAAGGGTGGAGGAGAGGTAAGGGAAGAAGAAAGAGATAAGGAGAGGTGGGTGGAAGTCAGAGAAAGAGAAGGAGAGAGGGCAGGAAGGGGAAGAGAGAGGGTAGGAGTAGGAGAGAGGTAAGGGAAGAAAGAAGGGGAAGGAGAGGGGGAAGGAAGGAAGTAGAGAAGGAAGGGAGTGAGAAAAGAAAGAGAAAATAATGTGGTGTTACAACAGGTGCCAGGGATGGTAAACAAAGCAACCCAAACTGTATATTATAACCTTTTAAATGGAATAGCAAAAGTATAAGAATAGCAAAGAAAAAGAATAACTAGGTGAATGTATACCTATAATTGTATGTAAGAGAATAAATGATAGTAAGAATATAAAGCACAATATAGGTAACAATATTTTGTTATAAATAGCTAAGTATAAATAAATATAGAATAGTACATAAAAATGGATAACAAATAAGGAGACCATGAATGCAAGATATAAATGTATAGAAGGGAAAACACTAACTGCAAAGAAACCGATACGGAACTGCTGTATGTTATATGATGGAACTTATTGTTCCTATGTTGTTTTAAGTCATGTGTTCGTTTTTGTTGACGTGTTTATGTGTTTAAAATAAAAATTAAAAAAAAAGAATAGTATAGAAAGAGCAATTTGGACATAGGTAGTAAATTAACAAAAGATTGTCATCTCTAAATATTTTTCTTGTGGCTACCATGTTGCATGGACAATTGTCTTCTAAAAAAAATATAAAAGTAGCACAACTAGAAGGTCTGAGAAGAAAGAAAGAAAGAAAGAAAGAAAGAAAGAAAGAAAGAAAGGAAATTAATAAAGGGAAGGTATACCCAAAGCTTTTCAGAATGAACAAAACACTGCCTACTCCATCTTCAAGAGGTATAATTGCAGCATAGCATACTTTGAATCTATATTTTGACAATCCTGATACTCAATACAATAGTGAGGTTATCCTTGTTTACTTTTAAGTAGGTTCTTAAGTTTTTTTGCATGTTTTGTCTCTGAAATATAGAAATGCATCTGTATGCATGATAGGGAAAGAGAAAATGAACACAGTTTTTCTACAGTTCTCAACTTGGGAAGTATTTCTTAAAATTCTGTCACACCATGGTTTTGCCACTTCGAAGACCACACAATCGTTCTGTTAGTATATCACAAGAATGTCAAGATTGTGTCCATGAGTGGAACGAGATTTTCAGACTAAAATGGACCACTTACTATATACTCTATTGCAGTGTTTCTCAACCTTGGCAACTTGAAGATGTCTGGACTTCAACTCCCAGAATTCCCCAGCCAGCGAATGCTGGCTGGGGGATTCTGGGAGTTGAAGTCCAGACATCTTCAAGTTGCCGAGGTTGAGAAACACTGCTCTATTGCATAAATTGACTTACCAAACTCTTTCCACACTATTTGTGATGGTTACTAAGGCAGCATTTTTCCTTTTAATAGAGTACCTACGATGCCATGAATTACCACAGATTGCTGTTTTTCACAGTGTGTCCTGGATTTTGACACAAATAAATCTTTCTACTCCAACAGGAGAATCAAAACACAGTTATTCTAAGAACGCAGTATTTGGTGGGAAAAGGGGAGCCTAAACTTGGAAAGCACCCCGCAGTGTAGAAAAACAGAACTTTATTATTTCACCAGTTTTCTCTTACTCCAAAAACTCTTTTTAGCCCAGTTTTTCCTTCTCTCGTGCCCAGATTTTATTAGTTTAGAACTGGGAAGTTAGCCAGTTGAGATTACAAAGAAGCCATTAATTAGTGAGTTTCTTAGTGGAATTCAGTATATATGAACTAAATTGTATTAACTGACATTCAAGAAATTGTCATTGAAATATCTATGTTCATATATACTCATATGTGTACTACTATAAATACATCGAAGATTTGTTACAACATAATTAATATCTCCATAAAATAAACAGATTCAAATATGAAAGGAAAACAACATTTAAGGCATCGTTTCCTTTTGGAATTTGTAATATTTGCCATTATTATAGCATGTACAATTTTAAATAAATAGAGTTTTGGTACAGATTTAAATCAGAGTTAGAGCAATTTTATCTTTATTATTATTATTTTTTGTCAAGTTCTCTTCATTCTATGTATCTGCTTCTGCATCTTACTAGAATCTGGATTTATAATAACAAAGACAATGAAATGTGGATCAAAATGTGTGCCAAAATCTCTCTCTCTCTCTCCCTCTCTCTCCCTCCCTCCCTCCCTCCCTATCATCTATAAGAGGTAAGATAATAATAAGATAACTTTATTGTCATTAAAATAAAATTCTGTTGCCTGCTCTCGAAAGATATATAGATAGATATATAGATATATAGATATATAGATATATAGATAGATAGATAGATAGATAGATAGATAGATAGATAGATAGATAGATAGAGAGAGAGAGTACACACACACACACACACATCTCTACAATCACACAAACGCACACACGCACACATACCCATCACTGTCCATTTTGAATGCATAGCAGAAATATCTTTTCTTGTGAACTTGCTTGCTCTTTTCTTTGGACTATTAACAATTCCTTTTTTTTTTCCCCAGTGAGAGAATTTGGACTGAACATTACTGGTCAATCAAATGTTTTATTCTCAGGAGGAAGCGGAAAAAATTACTTGAAAATGGCTGGAAAAATTGTGGTTCCAGAAGGAGTTTTGTGACGGTGGACTCAAGGTCAGCAAAGTGCTAAATGCTGTTCCCGACTCTTTTCAATCCCTCGGTGAACAATTCATGCTGCTCTTTGATTAGACCAAACTGAGTTGACTTCTCAGAGGGCAACGATGCATCTGTTAAATTCATTTATTAAAGCCATCCATTTCTTTTTTTAAAAAAACAATTTTTTTATTTTTACTAAACAAACAACACGCACAAAAATAATCATCCTACATTACATCTTGTAGAAAGTGCGTCAATTGGTTACAATTAGCTTTCGCGCATCTCTTCCAGAGTCATTACTTACATTCATATCAAATATCAAAGTTCTTGATGAGTCTTACTTTCAACATATCATAGTTCTCGTTTAACTGAAATTGTTTTAATGTCCTTTTGCCTAGAATAACCCATAGTTAAAAAAAACACAACCACCTAATGGCATTTCATTAATTATTACAGAGTCGTCCAATAGCCTTAAACCTTTATAACATATTCCAAACAAAAATTAGTTGACAAAATTTCTAAGCCCTTTTCTCCCCCCACCCCAATTCACTGTTTACAATTTGTGTCCATGTTCCTTTTGTTATGATGGTACATATATGTATCATTAACTGTATCCCTTATCCTTATCATTCCATTGTTAGTTGTTATAATTAATACTGGTTAACAAAAAATCCTTTACTGTTATATCTATTTTCTTCTCATCAAACCAACATATATTATTGCCCTTATCAATTATTTTTTAACATAACCATCTATAAGTTACTGAATTACTACTTCCTAATTATAAAACTTAGTTAAATTTTTTGTTATCTACTTTTATATATCCAATAACATTATACCTTTATAACATATTCAAAATAAGAATTAATTATTTAAATTTCTAAACCTTTTTTCCCTGAATCATTGTTTGCAATTTATATCCAAATTCCTTATATTAAGCCAGTACATATATAGGTCATTAACTATAACTCTTATCATTTCATTATTATTATTATTATTATTATTATTATTATTATTATTATTATCATTAATGTTTGTAACGAAATCATTTATTACTTATATCCAGCTTCCTCACCTCCAGGCAACATAGAAATATACCTTGTTACCATTATCAACTATTTATTTAAGCAAGCAATCTGAAGAATTACTAAATTCCTACTTAATAATCATCAAACTTAGCTATTATTATTATTTTTTATTATCGATTTTCATATATCAACCTGTGTCCTTCCAGAAGGCATGTAGTCTTATGTCTTTTGCCATTTGTGGAGTTAATTTTCTATTTATTTCCTTAGTAAAGTTTTTATGGACATCTCTCCACACCTGATTATCTATTGGATCTCTCCGGTAATCTCGGCACCCTTTTGCTACTTTAATTGATTTATCTTTGATTGCCAATCCTGTTTCTGATAAGATTTTTTTCTTTAAAACCATCATTTTTTCTCTTTTTTCTTCTTTTGTGCCTTGAAATTTGAGGTAGAGCTCCAGACCATCGAATTCCCCCCTCCAAACTCCCATTTTTTCGCTTTCAACCACTTTCAGTTCAGAAATCAAATCATTAGTTTTCTTATCTTTGTGTTCCTTTTTCTCTTCAGTTTTTGGAACTCCACCTCCCTCATTTTTTCTGGTATAAACTCTATGTTCTTGTCAATTCTCCAAGTTACCAATAGCTCTTGAATTGCATCCCAAATCTTTTGCAAAGTTAAAGTTTCCTCTTCTGTAAATTGCTCCATGTTGCAAATTGTAAATTACTGCCACTGTAGCTTTAATCTTCACAAGAGAGAGGTTCCATTTTTTTCCTTCTCCCAGTACCGATAAGGCTCTCAAGAGACAGCTGTAGTAAACAATTTATGGCCTTGACTCTTATCACTTTTAGTTACAGAGCTTTGAAGCACGAAGACATTAAGCTTCCGAGCAGCAAAATTAGTATTTTTTCCCCCCACTTTCTTGTGTTGACTCAGATTTAGGAGGGACAAAGTTCTTAAATGGAGTTTAATAGCAAATAATAGACAATTTTTGTTAAAGTAGAGAGGGAGATTTTAGTCCTTGAGTTGAAAAAATAAGGCAGGAAGGAGCTGAAGAAGAAAAACCGATCCGTTCACTTTAAGCAGCGGGGGGGGGGGGGGAGAGAAAAAGGTTGCGGGAAGCATTTCAATAGTTACAAGAAGAAAAGCATACTGACCAAAACAAAACAATGAAGATCAATTCCGCCGCTGACTTCTTCTGCTTAAGGATTTAGTTTAGCATAAAAAAGAGATTCTTTGGGGCAGTTTTTTTTCCAAAACAGAAAGAATTCCCCAGATGATCACACTTTCTCTTTCTGTTCCCTTCCATTCCATAGCCATCCGTCCTCACTTCATTAGCCTAAGCTGTCTTTTGTCACTAGCTTGAAGACCTTCTCTTTTGCAATATCCCCGAAATCAGCAAGACATATTCTTCCTGTTCACCGTCTCTTCGGGACGGTTTAGCTCCGATTGGACCCCCCAGTGGCAAAAGTACTGACTGCAGTCTCAGAGCATCGAGACCGCACGTCCGTACCATGGGGACATTGGCTCCTCCTCCAAAGCCATCCATTTCTTGTTCTTTTTCCTTTGCTTGATTTTTTTATTTTATTTTGCTAAATTCCTAAAGCATGTATGTGTGTAGAAAAAAAACCCTTTGAAAAGCTTGGGAGAAAATCGCAAAGTACAAAATGCAGATTAAATTTGTGGATGCTTATTTGTTACATAATCCAGATGTTTGAATGGTGCCAATAAACCAGGGTTTAGGATGAGGAACAGCAAGCTGAATGCTAGGGCTTTTACAATAGCAATAGCAATAGCAGTTCGACTTATCTACCGCTTCATAGGGTTTTCAGCCCTCTCTAAGCGGTTTACAGAGTCAGCATATTGCGCCCACAGTCTGGGTCCTCATATTACCCACCTCGGAAGGATGGAAGGCTGAGTCAGCCCTGAGCCGGTGAGATTTGAACCGCCGAACTGCAGATAACAGTCAGCTGAAGTGGCCTGCAGTACAGCACTCTAACCACTGCACCACCTTGGCTCTACAATGTGCGACTAAACTCTAGCTAGATATTAAATTTTACTAAATTTTAACTAGATATTAAAAATGAAGGTAGAGATGCTTTAAGCATGCTTTATTCTCCTTAATGTCTTAAAAAATTATCTGTGGGTTAACATGGACATCTGTTGACTATTCATGGTAGTCCTCTGAAAAATTTGATGTTTCATTAAGATTAAAAAAAATCTTTTCGAGCAAACCATCAGAATTCCCAGTTGGTTTTTCTGAACCCAACTACTAATCTACCTTAATCTCCTTAGCATCAGGGATCAAGCAAGGTAAGTTAGATGCTGCCACCTGCTGAGGCCAATCCATTTCTATCCCTAATTATATCTGCAGCATATCCCTGCAGATATAGCAGTGATGTGGAGGCTAACAAATTGCAAAGCAATTGCAACTTCCAGATGTTGAGTACAACTAACTAAATGATGAAAGGATCCAGACAATTGACAATTGTATGACTAGCTTCTTAAAAATAAAGAGTAGCAATGGGAGAGTGACTTGAAGAATGGTGGATGGTAAGAGACCTTCCACTTTTCTCTCTCCTGTGATTCATTCACACCTTGGTTTAGGTTTATTAGATTTATATGCCACCCTTCTCCCAAGGACTCAGGGTGGCATACAACATTAAAAGAAACACATAATACAACAGTTAAAAAAAATTTAAATTGAATATCCCAAACCCAATTAAAATTGACAATGACATTTTTTTTTAAAAAAAAATTCGAATTAAAATTAACAGAGATCAATAATTTATTTTGTTTTGTTCAGGCCAGGCTGGCTTGCTGGAAAAGCCAACTTTTTAGGGTGCGTCGGAAGGACCGGAGGTCGGGGATTATACGAAGCTCCGGGGGCAGCTCATTCCAGAGGGAAGGCGCTCCCACAGAGAAGGCTCTCCCCCTGGGGGTCACTAGCCGACACTGTCTGGCCGACGGCACCCTGAGGAGGCCAACTCTGTGGGATCGCACTGGATGGAACTGGGGAAAAACAGCCCCTCAGATCAAAGAATTTTTGAAAGGAATTTCGAGTACCATTTTTATTCCAGTTCCACTGTGATAGCCCCTTCCCTCTTTTTCTTATACATTTAAAGTTGTGAAAGAGATCCTTGAATGAAATAATTTGAAACTTATAATAAAGAACGTCCTACTCAGTGGTGAGTTTCAAATATTGTTCGAACCTATTCTGTGGGTGTGGCCTCCTTTGTGGGAGTGGCCCATGTGACCGGATATGAAGATGCCGATGACACTTGTCAGAACTACCTTAAATTACCTCACAGACAGCACTGGCCTGCATAGGAATATGATGTATACTTGTTTTTTAAAAGGCATCTTTGGTTTGCGTTAAAACAACTTCAACACACGCAATGTTCTGATTGCACCACAAACGCAGTAGTCATCCTTACCTTTCACAGAGGCACTGAGTTTTATAAATAGGAGCATGATGGTGTAGAATAATCATATCCAAGGACCAGTGGTGGGTTTCAAAAAATTTTTGGAACCTCTTCTGTAGGTGTGGCCTGCTTTCCGGGTCCACTGGTGGAAACTCTTCTAACCGGTTCAGTAGATTTGACGAACCAGTTCTACCGAATAGGTGCAAACTGGTAGGAACCCATCTCTGGTCTACTGTTCTATAAAGCCTCAATGATGTAATAAATGGATCTGATATTTATAGTATCAACTGTATATTAAAGTCCTGAATAAAAGGCTCTACACGAAGGTTTGATTCCATCCAAAAACCCCAGGATAGCATACCCAATAGATTAAGACCAGAAACTCCAAATTCACAGGAGATCTGTGCCATGCTTCGTATTTCGACTTGAAGTCTGAAAGACCTGATATTTTGAATTAATGGGTCCCTGTAGTTATCAGTGAACAATATGTATAAACCTGATGACAGAAGTTACTTGATTTGATTAATTAGAAATGGCATATTTTTCAGTTATAAAATAAGAGCAAAATCTTTTTTTTTCCAATCTTCAATTGTATATTTTTAAATTGTGGATTTGGCATGATTTAGCCATTTTTCTTCCAACATCGTCTGCCAAATTATGTAGTAATTTAGTGCAGAGGTGAATATTTTAATACAGGGGAGGAAAATCATTCATGACAATACTTTTCAATTACCTCTGCTCTAGTTACATACTATCCATGTGATTTACTCCCACTACTCATTAGTTAGAGAAGTTCAATAATTGTTTAAAGACACAAATAAGTTAATAACATGAAAATACAATGTGCAATCTTGTTTGCCAATTTTAGCTGATGAAAGGTTAGACCTTTTCTAGCAAATTCAATCCTATTTCTTTTTTTTGGTTTTGCTTTAATATTCCCCACAGTACAGAACAATTAACTTGGTGTACATGCCTACGTGGATATATGTATGGGTTTAGAAAGCTCTAAATTGGAAGTATAACTTTCCATGCTGAGTTTGTTTGCAGGAAATGTTAAATGAGTTTTTAAGTTTCAGGAAGGTTGTTTAAAGATATCGAATATATAAGGCATCATTTTTAACATGCCCCTGTCATATGTGTGAACACATGGATTTCCTTAGCTCTTTTCTTTCATAGCACCTCGCCTCTCTTTCTCTATTTAGAGAGATCTCTGTGTGGTATACATTCCTGGGCATCATGTTTATTCAGATAACATATATCCAGGCTGTAGATCAGTGGTGGGTTTCAAAAATTGTTCGAACCTACTCTGTGGGTGTGGCCTCCTTTGTGGGAGTGGCTTCCACCCATGTGACCGGATGGGAGTGGCTTGCCGCCCATGTGACTGGATATGAAGATGCCGATGATGTCAGAACCACCTTAAATTACCTCACACACAGCACTGGCCTGCATAAGAATATGATGTAAACTTGTTTTTGAAAAGGCATCTTTGGTTTGCGTTAAAACAACTTCAACACACGCAATGTTCTGATTGCACCACAAGCGCAGTAGTCATCCTTACCTTTCACAGAGGCACTGAGTTTTATAAATAGGAGCATGATAGTGTTGAATAATCATATCCAAGGACCAGTGGTGGGTTTCAAAAACTTTTGGAAGCTCTTCTGTAGGTGTGGCCTGCTTTCCGGGTCCACTGGTGGAACCTCTTCTAACCAGTTCGGTAGATTTGATGAACTGGTTCTACCGAATAGCTGCGAACTGGTAGGAGCCCACCTCTGCCTCCCGTGATGGCCAACTTGACCTTATCAAAGTGGATCCTGGATGCTGTGCGGCAATGAAGCACAAGGGAAAGAGGAGGAACAGGCAGAAGAAAGAGTGGAAGCACCCTTCTCCTTCCCTTGTGCTGGCCTCTCCATTACCCATTTCTCCATTGCAGCGCAGGACCCAGGATCCACTTTGACAGCGGGTGTGCATGTTGGGTGGGTTAAAAATCAGTTTGCCCCAACCGGTGCAAACCAGTTGAATCCCACCATTGACTGAAACTGGTCACAAATAAGGTACCAAAAGCGTGTGTGGATTGCTTTGCTGGTGAATGGACATGGCTGCCATTCATCTTCTTCTACAGGCCAAATAGTGAGCTTGAGCCAGAAGTGGGTTCCTACCAGTTCGCACCAGTTCAGTAGAACCGGTTCATCAAATCTACCGAACCGGTTAGAAGAGGTTCCACCAGAAAGCAGGCCACACCTACCGAAGAGGTTCCAAAAATCTTTGAAACCCACCACTGACACAGAAAGAGAGAGAGAGAGAGAGAGAGAGAGAGAGAGAGAGAGAGAGAGAGAGAGAGAGAGAGAGAGAGGAAGGAAGGAAGGAAGGAAGGAAGAAAGAAAGAAAGAAAGAAAAAAAGAAAAAAAGAAAAAAAGAAAAAAAGAAAAAAAGAAAAAAAGAAAAAAAGAAAAAAAGAAAAAAAGAAAAAAAGAAAAAAAGAAAAAAAGAAAAAAAGAAAAAAAGAAAAAGAGAGAGATGAAAGAAAAAAAGGAAAAAGGGACAGAGAGACAAAAGGAAGGAAAAAGAGAAAGAGAGAGAAAGAAAAGAAGAAAGAAAGAAAGAAAACACATGGCCGGCAAACCACTCCCACCAGGTCACATGGCTGGCAAGCCACTCCCACAAAGGAAGCCACACCCACAGAGTAGGTTCAAATTTTTTTTGAAACCCACCACTGGCATGAGCACACTAGAGTTTAAGGAGATGTTGTGTTAATTCCTGGACTGTTTACATAACATGAGTATTTGGGAATTAAGACTACAGAGCATGCATGCTGCTGTGACTTTGGCCAGCTGGTTCAAGGAAGCTGTTCAAGTCAAGGACCTTTAGCACAGTACTAAAGCCTTGTCTTCAAACCACGCAGTCGAAAAATCTATTTTCAGCCATTCCCCTTCTTATCCCAATGCATTATAATTATGTTTACCTACCAAATAGGTCAGAGGAACACTGGGTCAATTAGGACAACCTGGATGTGAACCAGATAATAGTTAAGGAAAGAGTTTGTTGGCTTCTAGTGGACATTCTCTGAGCATTTTTATAGACAAGTGCTGTATTAACCTAAAGTTAGATAAAATTCAGTCAGTTGCTGAAAAGCTTATTCCCTAATAACTCTCCCTCCTAAATTCCCCTAATAAATCCCAGCAAATATAGCGAGGGTAATTCCAAGGATGTTGCACATAAATAAGACTAAGATTTTAGCTAGTAATCTTAAACTTTCATTCTAAAATAATGCAATAATGTATTTTGCTTGCTTGAATGATTAATTAATCTGCTAATTTGTCAAGAGAGGCCCTTTTTGACCACAAAACTCTGTATTATTATCATTTGCCCATATCAGTACGTAAGATTGTACGTGAGATTATTTAGAAAGGCCCTCTGTGTGAAGAACTCCTTCCTTTTACTTGAAACAAGGTTTGCTTGAGTGCTTACATCAATTTCTGCCCATCTTGAAACTTGCAAGGTTGAAGCTTTTCTCCATGTGATTGATGGTTCATATGGGACGAGGAACGAATGCGAGGCCAGGAAGATCCATACTTCTTCCTTATTTCTCAGACAAAAAGTTAACACAGCTGTTGCCAAAGGTTAAATTTGGAGGTCAGTTTGTTATGCTATTAGGAACATCCAGGTAGGTTTAAACTGTATTAATGCCCAACCCCTTTTTTTTATCCACAGAGTGAGTTAGTCAATGACTACATTGATCCATTGTTGTGTCTTCTTAACAGAGGTTCCAGCAATGAAGCAATAGAAATCATTAAGGCTGGTGATGAAGAATTCCTCCTGGTACAGGCAGACACAGTGTTCACATTTCATTTACTGTTGCAGCTGCCAGATATAGCTGCCAAACCCTTCATGGTGAAGCTGAATTATCAATAGCACTAGCACTTAGACTTATATACTGCTTCGTAGTGCTTTCACAGCCCTCCCTAAGCGGTTTACAGTGCCAGTGAATTACTAGCAACAAACTGGGCCCTCATTTTATCCACCTCGGAAGGATGGAAGGCTGAGTCAACCTTGAGCCAGTGAGATTTGAACTGCTGAACTGCAGCTAGCAGTCAACTGAAGTAGCCTGCAATACTGCACCACATCGGCTCTTTATTATTTAAGGCGATGAAGCACAGGGCACCAAATTTTAGAAACTAAAAATGAACAAAATCAGAATAGGTCCTGTAATCTTCAGTCATCTAAAAATCATGTACGATTTGAGCGGATAGGGTGAGCAACCTTCCAGGTCCCTCTCTGAAATATTGCTGTCCAATGAGACCTTTCCCATTGCAATAGTAATAGCAATAGCAGTTAGACTTATATACCGCTTCATAGGGCTTTCAGCCCTCTCTAAGTGGTTTACAGAGTCAGCATATCACCCCCACAGTCTGGGTCCTCATTTCACCCACCTCGGAAGGATGGAAGGCTGAGTCAACCTTGAGCCGGTGAGATTTGAACTGCCGAACTGCAGTTAGCAGTCAGCTGAATTGGCCTGCAGTCCTGCACTCTAACTACTGCACCACCTCGGCTCTACCCTATCAAACATTCCACCCCTTCCCAGCTAAGATCTGATAAGTCCTTAGCCTTTTATTCTTCTGGGTAAAATCTGGCTCTTCCCCCAGTTGTTGGGATAGGGGGAAGCCAGGTGGGATGAAAATGTATGTTGGATCAGGCAACTGTGGCTGTGGCACTAGGCTTTTTGATTTTTATTTTATTATTTTAAATTTAATTTAATTGTATGTTACACCAACCATTTCATAATTTGAAATGACGTTGGGCAGCTTACAATGGCATAAAAGGTGGCGCAGTGGTGGCACAGTGGTTAGGGTGCAGTACTGCAAGCCACTTCAGCTGACTGCTATCTGCAGTTCAGCAGTTCTAATCTCACCGGCTCAAGGTTGACTCAGCCTTCCATCCTTCCGAGGTGGGTGAAATGAGGACCCAGACTCTGGGGGCGATATGCTGACTCTGTAAACCGCTTAGAGAGGGCTGAAAGCCCTATGAAGCGGTATATAAGTCTAACTGCTATTGCTATTGCTATTGCTAAATATAAAATCATTAAAATATTAAAATTAACAACAATTAAATAAACAATAAAAACCAAGACATGTATGGTATAGGCTTCTGTCTCTCATTCAATCAAAACAGGAGTGAAATTCAGCAGGTTCTGACAGGTTCTGGAGAACCGGTAGCGGAAATTTTGAGTAGTTTGGAGAACCGGCAAATACAACTTCCGGCTGGCCCCAGAGAAGGGAGGGAATGAGGATTTTGCAGTATCCTTCCCCTGCCATGCCCACCAAGCCACACCCATAGTAAAAAAAAATGAATTTCACCACTGAGTCAAACACTCCTGGCATAGCGGACGGACATCAGGGCCACAAGCCAAGTCACATCTTAATGCTCTTCCAGAAGGCTAGCAGGATGGAAGCAGGTCTCACCTCTGGTAGCAAGATGTTCTACAGGATGGAATGTCTTGCTGTTGATTTTTATAATGTTGTATTGTTTGTAAGTCGCCTGGGTGATTTTAAGATAGGCTGCTATAAAAGTGTTTTAAATAAATAAAGTAAATAAACGTTTTGGAATCCTTGCAAGGATTGAGATGAATGGAGTCTCTTTGCTCCATTCTCTGGTTTCATGGCATCCCCCTGACATGCCTTTCACAAATTGAGTATTTGATGTGCTGCAGCATGACACTGGAAATAGATGTTCCAAGGACTCCAGTTGAGCGCCTGCAATCAGCCAGTTCAAATAGCCTCATTTCCCCATTAGTGCTCCCAATTAGCTTAGCTTAGCAATTAGACTTATATACCACTTCATAGGGCTTTCAGCCCTCTCTAAGTGGTTTACAGAGTCAGCATATCGCCCCCACAGTCTGGGTCCTCATTTCACCCACCTCGGAAGGATGGAAGGCTGAGTCAACCTTGAGCCGGTGAGATTAGAATCGCTGAACTGCAGATAACAGTCAGCTGAAGTGGCCTGCAGTACTGCACTCTAACCACTGTGCCACCTCGGCTCTAGTTATTTATTAAAACTTTTAATGGAACAGAATAAATAGCTGCAAAGAAGAAGAATAAGGAAAACCTAGTGGATGATGAGTAAAGTATCAGCAAAACACAAGGAGTTTAGAGTTATAGAATTTAAAATTCATTATTTCATTTGTTAGTTAAAATGTACAGAACTAAGGCCTTTCTGTCATCTTAAGACCCTTAGAAAAATCTGAACATGATATCAGTGTTGATGAAACCACTATTTGTCACTATTCCATTCCCAGAACGGAATGTATAGGGAAATTAGTTTATGATTAAATGAGCAAAGATGGTTTTATGAACTATCCAGCTTTAAATAAGTGCTTCCTAGGAAAAGGGTTTATCTGTTTTGTATGGTCCTACAACAATGATGGGTTTCAAAAATTGTTCAAGCCTACTCTGTGGGTGTGGCCTCCTTTGTGGGAGTGGCTTGTCGCCCATGTGACCGGATATGAAGATGCCGACGACACTTGTCAGAACCACCTTAAACTACCTCACACACAGCACTGGCATGTATAAGAATACGATGTAAACTTGTTTTTTTAAAAGGCATCTTTGGTTTGCGTTAAAACAACTTCAACACACACAATGTTCTGATTGCACCACAAACGCAGTAGTCATCCTTACCTTTCACAGAGGCATTGAGTTTTATAAATAGGAGCATGATAGTGTAGAATAATCATATCCAAGGACCAGTGGTGGGTTACAAAATTTTGGAACCTCTTCTGTAGGTGTGGCCTGCTTTCCGGGTCCACTGGTGGAACCTCTTCTAACCGATTCGGTAGATTTGACGAACCGGTTCTACCGAATAGGTGCGAACTGGTAGGAACCCACCTCTGTTGCAAAGGCATTGCCTTTCACAAGACATGACCATTTATTATCTTTATCTAGGAGTTCTCATACCTATGTGCTTCTATGAGACAAGTGTTGCAGTTTGAGGAAGAAAATCAACTTAAGTTCTTAAGAAAATCATCTTAAGAAAATAATCAGCTCTGTCCAGGCATGTGGCTTGAGACCAATCTATTCTGCCATGATCTGCAGTTCTGAAATCTTTGCCTTCTGGATGTTCAGCACATCAAATGACAGTTCTGGCATTGTTTTTAGAGGGTTAACTAAGATTAATGAGGAAAGAAACACGAAGCCATAGAGGATCAACATTACAAATCAATGCCTGAATAAATTTAACATGCATTCCATCTGCAGAAAGCATGGCGTGGGCTTGTTTCTTAAGAGTGTATCTTTTAGGCTTCTAAATAACCCACCAAGACATGAACATTGCATCCAGTTTAATAATGCTTTATTTAAGGTTTATACAGTAGTCGATGTATTGATTGGAGAGGAATTTGTAGAATACAGGAGAATGTTTAATAAGATACAAATAATCTCCCACAGCTCCTGCAATTCCCAATTCACCGCATTTGTGAATTGCAACTTTGGCATTTTAATTCATAGAAAGTCATCAGAAAACGTTCAGTTTTAAAAGTATGCACTTGTTCTGAGCTCAGCCACTCCTGAAAGATGAACATTTATATTTATGTAGCTTTTTTAAAAATCGGAACCTTTTACTAAAAGCCTTTTCTTCCTTTAAAAAAAAAACCCCTCAGAAAGAATATTGTATTTATTTCTACCTAATTACAGCTTAGACTCTGAAAATGTGAGATGTTTGAGATTTACATCTTTTTGTCATTAAACCTTCCAGAGAAGATGGTGCTTCTCTCCTCTTTTAATCAAAACGCTATTATCCTTAGATTGCCTCTTTACATTGCAGCTTGTCTAACAAATCTTAGGAAGTTACTTACCGTCAAATAATTACAGTGGAAAAGGAAAGAATAATAACAAAGAGGAGGCCCTTTTACATGTCTGAGTGGGTTTCACAATCCTGGCTCATAATCAGATTCCAGAAATTGAACTTGCAGAAAGTTTGTGCTAGCCTTGTGGATTTTCATTTCAGATGTTGTCAACTCAAGGGCATTTGGACCAATCAATAACTGTCTGTCTTCTCGCACACAGAAAGTTGGCTATTAGAAAAGAGAGGCTTACAGCAGACTCAGCCAATACCATTAGCCCTTGCCTTAGGGCAGTTCTATCCATGTGTTGGGGTAGACACCTGCCCCCTCCCCTCCCCCACCATTAAGAAGGCCACTTGGGATGTCATTTGGACATAGCGGGCAAAGAGCACTTCTTTATTCTTTCTCTTTTTTTACACCCAGACTTCACCAAAAATCAATAAATCTGTTCTTTGCTTTATTTTCAGAACTTTACTTCAATATAAGGAAGGACTTTTTCCTTCCAGCTACAAACTCTTGCAACGCCAACTATTTCTCTCTCTTTTTCTTCAGTTTCTTTTCTTAGTGGTCGTTTTGAGGAATAATTGGAAATAATCCCAGAATTAAACTCTCCTTTTGAAATTAACAGGAAAAGCTTGATTGGTTTCAAGATCCAGGAACATACAGTATGTTCTTTTCTCTTTGTAATTGTGCTAAATGGTTTTTAATGAATTGGCCAACACAACAAACCCTTTTTTTTGGCCTTGTATATTTCAGTAATTGCTCCAAAGACAACAAGTTAAAATGATGTAAAGAAAAGAGGAAAATTAATTGCTGAAGCACCTTTGAAATTCTATACTTCTATTTGTAGTTACTAGAAGATAAATACATGTTTTTTTCCCCAATCCAAAATGGGCATGATAAAAATTTGTGTGGTTATTGGGATTAAGCCATTACTGAACATTACAGGCATTGCTCAAGAATAACCTTACCATTTTTCACCATTCCCATTATAGGAGGCAAATGCTACTACTAGCAATCAACTACTACTGGTAGCAGTCTAAGACACTGGTCATTTCTTTGCTCAGAAGACAGAGTAATATGTATCACGCCCTGTAACTAGACTGCTTTCTCATATTCAGTAGAATTATCTATTGAATGAGAAGTCAACCCAGGTCCAGCTGGCGTCCAGATATGATGTAAGAGATGCACCATCAGACATTGAAACCTCCTTATGACATGCACTGGATGTCAAATGGGCATAGATTTCATTCTTAATTATGAGATGCTGACTCATAATAGCCAACAATTCCAAACCCTGCTTATTACATGTTCATTCCTTCCAATAAATTTAGGCTGTGCTACACCTTCCAACTTGAATGATTAACAAAGGATTAGCTAATGTAAGAAAATGGGATCAGGAACCCATTCAAGAATGAAAGTTGTATTTGGGGGCCTAGATTCCCTTCTGCCCTAGGCTAATGTTCTATACGGCTAGCTGAAAAGGGATGATGGTTATAACCACTTGATGGTTATATGATAGTTTTACTGAAGAGACACTGAGAATGATGCCCCAAGGCAACTGATGAGAGTTCAGGAGCTGAAGCCTGCAACAGATCTGAAGTCCCTCAGGAAATATTTGCAATGGCACTTTCACCTGCTCGAACTGAATGGCACCTCACCTCTCGGATTTTATGTTCTGGAACGTTGCAAGGTAGAAAGCCAAAACCTCTACTGTATCCTTCTGATATCCTTTTTCTAAATGTAATATGGAAGTATTGGGAATGATCTGATGTTCCTGTGTTCAATATCTATAAACACACAGTCTGGAAGAACATTTTCCTATGTTTTTTTTTTAAAGTTCCCATTCTAATGAAAAACTACTACTAAGCATATTTTAAGTGACTCTTGCAAAACAGATTATCTCCTAATTAACTCTTTAAAAATGAATGAAGGACAATATACCTTCAGATTTCCCTCCCTTGCGAATTCACATTTGACCATACAAACGACTTTTAATCTTTTGAAACCTTTCCTAGTGAGTATATAGTTTCATCTAAGCACCCATGAGCCATTAAAATAAATTGTTTCAATAACGCTCCAAAGTGAAATTTTGTGACGTTAGATTTCAAGTGTCTTATTTTTAAATAAATGAATATGCAGATATTATATATTTCTTATACAAAGTATATTGCTGAAGCTTGCGTTAAAAATCACCTTGGTCAGAATAAGTAATTTCATCTGCTCATCTGTTTGAAACATCTGCTTGATAAAATTGATCTGCAAATAGTTTAACTAAAATATTAGATCATAACTGACTTCTGGCCTTTTTAAATGAAAGTATGAAAAAAACTTTTCTTTCTATGTTTAGTAGTAAAGAATGCAGAATTAAAATCTAAATTGGTATCTCTTCAAAGAAACATTGAATTCCTACCTAAATTCAAATACAAAAAAAAGTGAGATAGTATCCAAATACAGCACAGGAATATAAAAATCCCTTATGTTGAAGTACTAATAGTTATTATCGAGGTTAACGTGATACTATTTCAGGCAACGATTTTATGATATAACTAGTAAAAGTGGAAAGAAATAGTTTTATGAATGTTCATTAACAATGAAATTAATATTTGTTAAAGCAGCAGTAATGCATTTTCCATCTATTATACTGGAGACTTTTCATGCAACCAGAAAAATATCTGCTTCATTCAATATTTTTTGGAATTGAATAGTTGAACACTTCAAACAGAAAACATTCTCAAATATAGGGCTGTCTTTTATAAAGTGGGACACAAAGGAAGACAAAGCTAAGGTATGGTAAAGAACTAATTGCTTCTATTTGCTAGAATCTGCCACATTCAGGCAAACATTTATTAGCCCAACTGAAGGATAAATCCTTATCTAGTTATCAAAAACAATAATAATAAAAATATTATTTTCCTTTCCTTTCCTTTTCTCTCCCCTCCCCTTTCTTTCTCTCAAAGTTTCTAAAGGTCTTTTTAGGTGTATTGATAGCAATAGCACTTAGACTTATATACCATTTCACAGTTCTTTTACAGCTCTCTCTAAGCAGTTTACAGAGTCAGCATATTTTCCCCAACAATTTGGTTCCTCATTTTAACAATCTCAGAAGGAGCTTGGAAGGCTGGGTTAACCTTGAGCCGTTCAGAATCGAACCCCCGGAGTGAGCAGTGAGTGAGCCTGCAGTACTGCATCCTAACCACTGCGCCACACAGGATTTCTTTAAACGATCTATAGTTGGTGGCAAACCCCATTCTAATTGCATTATTTTCTTCCAAAAGCCATTAAAAGGGGCTTGAGGGCACAGCTGCAGATATAGATTGTATACAACCAATCTGTGATATGCTAGATATTTGAGGTAAGGCTTAATTGTTTGATCACACAGTTATCTGTGGAATTTTGTTTCTGCTGAAATGTGACTTTGGACAATTAAAGACTATTCACAAGAATATGGAAGGATATTGGGTTTGTACAACAATAACTGAGCTGGTATCTGTTGCCTTAGAATTATAAGCAGATGAAATATCTATTTTGTTATAGTTTGTTGATACTTTAAATGTGGTCCTCTGCATTTTAAATGTGGTCATTCTAAATGTGGTGATACTTTAAATGTGGTCCTCTGCATTGTTTGGAGCACTTTCAAGAGGTGGGCTATAAGCCGACAGCAGAAATAATAATGACAGTGTTGTAGCCTTAGTTAATTGGTTCTTCATTATTTATCAGATTCAAAGTACCCTTCACAGCCTAAAATAAATTTATGAGACTATAGGTTGTAGGCAGTGACGTGCAGTGAGGTTTATGGCTGGTGAGGCACTGACCCAGGGGTTTCAAATTTTTTTAGACTTGTGGACTTCAACTCCCAGAATTCCACAGCCAGGCATGCTCATTTCTAAGTCCTAAGTTCTGACAAGTTCCTATTCATTTCTAAGTTCTAAGTTCTGACAAGTTCCTATTTTACAGTAGACGGCAACAAAAGCATTTTCTATCTACTAAATAATTCTATCGTTCAAGTTCATAAGGTGTGGAAAACTGAGCCTGAATGATAAGGACCAGTGGGATGGGAAGAACAGTGGAATAGTCTTCTGTGGCAGCATTGGTGCCTAGTTTTGTTATTTCTTCAATCTTATCCTTCAACATTTATCTTTGTACAAGCCTTAGATTCCCCTGACTGTCTTCTGATGAGATCAAATAGTCTTTCCTGCTCCACTATTTTTGAATTAGTCTAGGAAGTTTTCTCTACCCTTCCAAGGATCTGCACCCCATTTTTTCAAGGTGGCCACCAAGGGAAGCCATCCAGCCTATATCAGCAGACATATTGTGTAATGGAAATGAAGAGCGTTCTTTTTCTCTTGTTATGACAAGGGGTGTATTGTTGAGTTAACTTTCCATGAGACCAGAGAGAGAAGATCTGCAGGTTTATAAAATGTAAAGAAATGTCTGAGTGAAATGAAGGGATGAGCTATTTAGGCTTATACAGCCAAAATTATAGTGGGAAAAAAGTAAATACGGTTTATCAAATATGTCAGAGACCTGTAGATCTTGAATGCTTCCTTGCTTAGCTTTCAACATATTCTTCCAATGTATTTTATAAGAAGTAGCCATTTCGCTATATCCTGCAGTATTCTTCAAAACAGTATATGAACTCTTAAATCTCCTTGAAAAGTTCAATAGAGAAAATCTTAAAAAGTGGTGGTGGGGGGGGGGAACACACAAAAGGAAGAAGAAAAAGATATTCAAACATATGTCGATCAGGTTACAATATTAAAAGCTAGATTTAAAACTGTAACCTAATGGAAAAATGGTTTGCATTGCAAAAACAAAGAAATAAAAACTCTGGAGTACATATTTTAAGGAGATTTTTTTTTAAAAAAATGGATAGATTGAGAAGCAGTCATGCTGTCCTTAATGGCTTACACTTTCTGGATTTAAACTTCCATATTCTATATTTCTTTCTAGAACATGAGTACAGAGAAAGAACTTTAAGTAGAGAAATATTATAAAAAGGGAAGAGAGCTGAGTACATTCAACTGAACATATCTGCAAAGCTCTTTGTTATGTTAATTTTCCAATAGCAATAATTTTCTACACTTTTGAATAGCAATAGCAGTTAGACTTATATACCGCTTCATAGGGCTTTCAGCCCTCTCTAAGCGGTTTACAGAGTCAGCATATCGCCCCCACAGTCTGGGTCCTCATTTCACCCACCTCGGAAGGATGGAAGGCTGAGTCAACCCTGAGCCGGAGAGATTAGAACCGCTGAACTGCAGATAACAGTCAGCTGAAGTGGCCTGCAGTACTGCACCCTAACCACTGCGCCACCTCGGTATATTTTAATTTTCCAGTATTTTGATGTAATCCTGGCAACTAATAAATAGAATCTAATCAGATTCTTATATTGTATTAATCTACATCTTAGGAAATAGGTACTATAAAATAAGACATTGTAAAGACTGGTGGATAATTTTTCCCAATTTCTTTAAATACATTTGTTCGAAAAGATAGCTATATTGGATATTGTCACTTAAGATGACAATGTATGCTAATTTGTTTACAGTCAATATAATTCAGAAAAGTTTCAATTCACGCAGCATAATTTTATTAAATCCATGTGGGAATTATCTGAAATAGATTTTCAGCGCCACAAGTTCCACAGAAATTCAAGTTCAAGCCCAAATTATTTTCCCAACTTTTTTCTAAACATTCAAGACAACTTTTTTTGCTCAATGTATGAGTTTCATATGATACTATCACTATTCTATTACACTAAATGAAAAAGAATCACACTGTTCTTTCAGTGTTAAGGGCTTGTCAATAATTTTTATGGAGAAGATTATCACTCATTTGTGGCAATAAGAGGCATTTTGAGGCATACGCCAAGAAATATTGGAAGGTGACTGATCTGAGGATATCAACATAAAAAATGACCTTCAATCACCTGAGATAATTTTATCATTCTGATCTCCCCAGAACAATGGAAAGGGTTCATAGCTTCACAGAGATCAATAAAAAATAAGAAAAAGAAGAAGAGTGATAGTAGCAAGAGATTCCCGATTGCCTTAGACAGAAGCAGCTGTACGGGGACTAATTTAGCTATCCCAAAAAGTGGGATGTCTTTCTATTGAATATATCCAGGATGTGATAGATAGGATGTGACCAAGGCTTATCAAATGGATTGATTTCTAATCATTTCTGTTTATTCATATGGGGGACAAACAATATTGCTAGAAGAGGTCAAACACTCCAGAAGATTATAAGTCGAACATGTTGACTGTGAGGTTTAAAGAGTTGAGAGTAGAAACAAGTCTCTGGAAAACATGAGGGCTAAAAGTATTGTTTTCATCCATCCTGTTGATGATTAAAGAAGAGAAAGAAGAACCTGCAGATGAACAATTGGCTATGAAGATAGTGTCATTTTTGAAAAAAAAAAGAATTCCTAAATCATAGAGTAGATCGTAATTGTAAGGACTTTTTGTTGCAGATGCTGTGCCTCCCAGACATATAAAGATAGATTTGGTGAGAGCTCCATGAAAAACATGGGGAAGCAGGGATAGATTTAGGGGATGGCTATAAAGCGTGACCACGACAAACGCACAGCGAGAAAACCGCGGCAAGAAAACCATGATGTCATAAACGCGCCCACAACAACGCACCAACAAAAACGCGCCCACAAAAGCGCGATTTAAGTTAACGTAAGGGTTAGGTTCAAGATTAGGTTTAGGGTTAGTGTTAGTGTTAGTGTTAGTGTTAGTGTTAGTGTTAGTGTTAGTGTTAGGGTTAGGGTTAGGTTTAGGTTTAGGTTTAGGGTTAGGGTTAGGGTTAGGGTTAGGGTTAGGTTTAGGGTTAGGTTTAGGGTTAGGGTTAGGGTTAGGTTTAGGTTTAGGGTTAGGGTTAGGGTTAGGGTTAGGTTTAGGGTTAGGGTTAGGTTTAGGGTTAGGGTTAGGGTTAGGGTTAGGGTTAGGTTTAGGGTTAGGGTTAGGGTTAGGGTTAGGGTTAGGGTTAGGGTTAGGGTTAGGTTTAGGTTTAGGTTTAGGTTTAGGGTTAGGGTTAGGGTTAGGGTTAGGGTTAGGATTAGGGTTATTGGGTTGTTATTACTTGTTTGTTGAAGGTGCGCTTTTGTCGGCGCGCTGTTGTCGGCACGCTTCTGCGCTCATTCGTCGACGCGCTTTTGTCGAGCATGCATTTATCGGTGAACCGCTATAAAGATGATAAACGGTCTGGAATCAATGATTATAAGAGCTGGGATCTTTAATTTGTAATGGGGCTATCTGCAAATATTTATATTTATAAATATTGGGAAGAATTTCCTAATTGTAAGAATGAAACAGTACACATATTTGTTAGACTAGAGATGGATTCTCCCTCTTCGTAAATTTTCAGATTAAGGATTCTTGGATCCCTTTCATACATGACTTAGTCGACTGCTACACTGAGCAGATCATATCGATGCTAGATGACATATGAGTAGAAGTGGAAGTGGATCTTGATAGATCATTTCTACAATTAAAAAAGAACTATGTCAGCTAATGAATACCCTTCTTGAGGTTTCATGCGCATCGAAGAGCAACATAAAGATTACTAGAAATTTTGCAGATAGCAACTTGATCGGGGGGGGGGGGAACAAAACTTCCTTCCCTCCTTTTCATTAACTATAAATATATCATTTTTTTATCTATTTAACTTGTGTTCTGTATTCCATAAAAAAGGAGATCTAGGACCCTCGTTACAATGGCCGAGGAAACAGCTTTTTAATCTAAGCTAAAGGAACATTTCAGATTTAGCTAGATAAAATTGATAGAGTTGAAAGAAACAAATTGTGGTTAAAGGGACAAACTGCAGTAAACTCACTGAAAGAAAATGAGAGCGAATTGAGAGAGAATTTAAGAATGCTGTCTTAAGTTTCTGAAAGAAAGGAGATATAGTCTACGTCACAAACATAAAAAGTAGACACATGCTGTATTGAATATGTATAATAATATAATATGCAAGACATTTTGTCCTGGGTTTCCATGAGACAATGCGTTTTTTTCAAGATAACTTGAATTCAGATTCCGAGGAAGCACCAGTAACATAAATCTCTGGAATTGTGAGAGGATGGTTTTTATTCCATGGGTGCAAATGCTTCTCATCCTACTTCCTGGATCCTCAGCGTTCTTCCATCCTCCTGAAATCAATAAGCTGTTTTTATTGGTTCTGTTGACTTTTCCGCTGCTCTATATGCTGGTTGATTTATTTTAATTTCCTTGCTGCAAATAAGCATCCCGAGGAAAGGTCAAGAGGCAGGGGGGAAATAACATTGGTCAGAAGAGCATTTTTGTATTATGTTTCCCCCCTCCACCCCTCCCCCTAGATCCCCACCTCCCTTCCCTCCCCCTGACTTCCCAGAGACCATACATGGTATAACTTTTTGTGAATCACCGTCTAGAATATCTCTACATTGATCTCAGCTTCTTACTGTTACCCAAATTTTAAACAGTTTGAGTTCTTACTGATGCTAAGCATAAGCTATCTGGAGTTTCTTAATCCCATGTTTACTTTGTATATAATCAATCCATTTTTTCCCCATATGTTAAACTTTAAGGTACATGATTGCACTTGTATACTGTGGCTTTTTAATGTTAGTGTTAAAACAGAACAAACCGAATATATTGGAAGGTAATAGAAGTATACCGAAGGGAGGAGCTGAGTGAAAGAAGAAGGAGGGTGGAGAGAGTGAGAGAGAGGAGGAGGAGAAGGAAGGGAGGGAATGGATTAAGAGAGGGAGTGATAGGGTCAGGGTTAGATAGAGGGGGAGGGGAAGTAGGTGTAGAGGGGTATGTGAGAAGGAAGAATGAAAGTTGGAGGGGGTTGAAAGAGGGTGTATGGTGGGTCAAGGTGGTATATTCGGTTTGTATTGTAGGGGACACTTTCTATATAAGTGAGGGTTGTGGTTATTACTCAATGTTATATGCCCTGGTTATGCACAGTAAACATGTGATTGTATAGAATGAAACGGAAATAAAAATATTATGCAAAAAAAAAAAAAAAAGAAGAGCATTTTTGGTGTCCCTGGCTGGAGGAAGCTGGAGGCTATTCAGAAGGTTTACTCCATAAAAAGATGGTGAAGTCATTGAAACGGTGGTTTAAGCAAAGCTAGCAGCAGTTTGGAAAGGCCCATTTTACAATTAATCCAATATAACTTAATCATTAACTCATTGAAACGCTATTAATTTCAATAAACACTTAAGCTGGAACTCCATTCCTTTAAAAAAGCCCCAAGAATTAAAAGAAAAAGATCTCCGCTTGTGGCAATTAATGTATTTGAAAGGCAATGTAAATCATATTACACATTACGCAGTGTACAATATCAATCCCTTTTGTTCCCATCTTCAGACTGGTTTCTGTAGTGGCAAATGGCAGAGATTTCCCCGTTCCATTCTCCAAAGATAAAGAAGAGAGAAATGGCTATTTTTTTTTCCTTTGGCAATCTTTGTAAGCTTTACATGCTGAAATTTATTCCATTATTCTATTAAAGAAGAAAATGTGCAACATGTCTTACACCTCAAGGCATCTCCCAGTACATTTTCATCTTCTTCTAATACCTGTAGCTCCTCTCCTGCGCTAACATTTCACTGCAAGCATTTTATACTCTTGTCAGTTAAGTCTCCCTTGAATGCCTATGGCCTTGATGTCTCTGGTGGGTCAGGCACATCGGCCCTCTCAGATCTCTGGTGGGGCCACAGTGAGCGCACTGTCAAGTAAACAGATCAAATAGCAGCATGTCCTATAATAAACAGCACATGTATAAAACTATTTGAAGCAACAACGCATTACTGTCTTTATACTTTTTTTAAAAATAGATGCTCTCCCACCTGATTGTATAAAGCTTGATACATTATTCTGCCCAATATTCTGCAATAGAGGCAAACTAATTGAAAACGGAAAAAAAAAACACAAATCCTTGCAGCCTTTTAGCTGTGGCTACAATTCTTAATTAGGAATAAAATACTGGATAGGCAACGGCCTCCTTTGTGCCTAAATATATGGAGAGAACCACACACAGATACACATATTTTCCGATGCTTTGAGTCTCGGCTAAAATCTACTCCTGCCGCACGGCTTCTAGCAGCACCATCCAAATCTTTCTCCTCATTTGATACACTGACCTCTCAAGTGCATCATTGCCCGGAGGGCTGAGGGCAGTCCAGCTACTGTTAAACCCCTTGGGTTGATAATCTTCTCCCACATTTGCCCTTAACACCAGACATACCACCATTAGCTACAGCTCCACTGGTGCTCATTAGAGCCGATCAATAGAGACTAACATAAAGGAGGCTACTGCACCTTCTGTCGTTTCTCAGTTACTGCAGATTTACAGACTTTCTTCTACAATATGAGTGATGTGTTAGACAGGTTTGGGTAGCCGTAGAAATCTCTTCTCTCTTTGCTATCTATATCTATCTATCTATCTATCTATCTATCTATCTATCTATCTATCTATCTATCTATCTATCTATCTATCATCTATCTATCTATCTATCTATCTATCTATCTATCTATCTATCTATCTATCATCTATCTATCTATCTATCTATCTATCTATATCTCTATCTATCTCTCTATCTCTCTATCTCTCTATCTCTCTATCTCTCTATCTCTCTATCTCTCTATCTATATCTATACTATCTATCATCTATCTATCTATCTATCTATCTATCTATCTATCTATCTATCTATCTAATCTCTATCTATCTATCTATCTATCTATCTATCTATCTATCTATCTATCTATCTATCTTGATCTATCTTCTATCTATATCTCTATCTATCTATCTATCTATCTATCTATCTATCTATCTATCTATCTTCTATCTATCTATCTATCTATCTATCTATCTATCTATCTATCTATCTATCTATCTAATCTCTATCTATCTATCTATCTATCTATCTTGATCTATCTTCTATCTATCTATCTATCTATCTATCTATCTATCTATCTATCTATCTATCTATCTATCTATCTATCTATCTATCTATCTAGATCTATCTTCTATCTATCTATCTATCTGTCTGTCTGTCTGTCTGTCTGTCTGTCTGTCTGTCTATCTATCTATCTATCTATCTATCTATCTATCTATCTATCTATCTATCTATCTATCTATCTATCTATCTAGATCTATCTTCTATCTATCTGTCTGTCTGTCTGTCTGTCTGTCTGTCTGTCTATCTATCTATCTATCTATCTATCATCTATCTATCTATCTATCTATCTTGATCTATCTTCTATCTATCTATCTATCTATCTATCTATCTATCTATCTATCTATCTATCTATCTATCTATCTATCTATCTATCTATCTATCTATCTTGATCTATCTTCTATCTATCTATCTATCTATCTATCTATCTATCTATCTATCTATCTATCTATCTATCTATCTATCTATCATCTATCTATCTATCTATCTATCTATCTATCTATCTATCTATCTATCTTCTATCTATCTATCATCTATCTATCTTCTATCTATCTATCTATCTATCTATCTATCTATCTATCTATCTATCTATCTATCTATCTATCTATCTATCTATCTATCTATCATCTATCTACTTTCTTTCTTTCTTTCTTTCTATATATCATCTATCTATCTATCTATCTATCTATCTATCTATCTATCTATCTATCATCTATCATCTATCATCTATCTATCTATCTTCTATCTATCTTCCATCTATCTATCATCTATCTATCTATCTATCTATCTATCTATCTATCTATCTATCTATCTTCTATCCATCCATCCATCCATCCATCCATCCATCCATCCATTCATCCATCCATACAAATTTTCTTGCTATTATGTTATTTTAACATCTAATACAATTAATGTTAGAGGCACCTTTAGTAAAAGCTTTACATGGTATTTTATGTACTTTATTATTTTTTTTTTCAAAAGTGAGCCTATCTCAGCTTTAACCCTTGGAAGAGTTCTGATGAAATTAAATGGCATTTTTTTTTCCATGTAAATTGAATTGTACCTTTTGGTTAAAATTTAGCTTCAGAGTAGATTGAGCTACTGCTGGGGTTAGTAGGAGGAGAATAAAAATTCGAATCCAGGAATAAAAGGAATATGGATAATGTATTCCTTCTTTCCACCAGTAGGTGACACCAGAGATCACAGTTAGCCTTCATTCAGTATTGAAATGGCAAATCTTTTGTTTTTTCCTGTTTTTGTTTTTTTAAATATTAGTGTGAAAAAAACATATAAACAACTCTGGGAACATGGACAAGAAAGCAGGACCATTTCAGGAGGGAGCAGGACCATCCTAGACTAGATTCCCTACTTCAGGGCAGGGAGAAAACGTGAGAAAAAGATGAAGAATAAGTTTGCGTTAATTTCACTAGGTAGAGGTTAAACTGGAGAATAGCTTTGGCAAGGTTTCAAGCTTCTTCTGCCTTACCATATTAGCAATAAAGATCATTCCAGAAATCCACGGAATTCTTGTTTCTTGACTTTTCCAGCTAAGAATGGAAATTACCTCACAAGAATTATTTCTTATTTGGCAAGCAGTAGCCCATCTACTAAGATATTACAATTGTTCTGATGTTCTTTCACTCTTGTTTAAAGCAGGTGTCCGGTTTACCCAATGAAATTAATCAAATCCCCCCCATAATAGCAATAGCAATAGCAGTAGACTTATATACCGCTTCATAGGCCTTTCAGGCCTCTCTAAGCGGTTTACAGAGAGTCAGCATATTGCCCCCAACAATCTGGGTCCTCATTTTACCCACCTCGGAAGGATGGAAGGCTGAGTCAACGCTGAGCCGGTGAGATTTGAACCGCTGAACTGCTGATCTAGCAGTAGCCTGCAGTGCTGCATTTAACCACTGCGCCACCTTGGCATAAGACTTCTTCCTATTATAAATAATATAAATATAAAATAGTGAGGATACATATGATAAACTACAAACATTTCCATGATTGCACGACCTAAAATCAGTGATGGTGAATCTTTTCGGCACCGAGTGTCGAAAAGGAAATGTGTGTGCTCATCTGGAGCTGCCCAGTTTCCGGAGCTGCCCAGGTGCCATGTACCTGCTGGAAAATGAACTTCCAGTTTTCAGTGTGTGCATGCGCACTAGCCAGCTAGTCTTACTGGCCCTCATGCGCGCCCAATGATCAGTTGGGTGGGGAAAACGAAAGACTAGCTGTTCCAGTTTCCGGCACATGCACGAAGGCCAGCTGATCGTCATGCGTGCATGCATGCCAGAAACCCAGACGAGGAGCAGGCGATGCCACCCATGCCAGGTGACATGGCTCCATGTGCCACTTTCTGCATTCGTGTCATAGGTTCACCATCACGGGCCTACAATAATAATCAGATGTGAGGTGGAACATGATAGGAGTAGAGGAATAAAATATTTGCAGGGATAAACTAGTCACGAATGAAATAATCAGTATGGAATAAGTAAAACATTCAGAGCCGAGGTGGCGCAGTGGTTAAATGCAGCACTGCAGGCTACTTCAGCTGACTGCAGTTCTGCAGTTCGGCTGTTCAAATCTCACCGGCTCAAAGGTTGACTCAGCCTTCCATCCTTCCGAGGTGGGTGAAATGAGGACCCGGATTGTTGTTGGGGGCAATATGCTGACTCTGTAAACCGCTTAGAGAGGGCTGAAAGCCCTATGAAGCGGTATATAAGTCTAACTGCTATTGCTATTGCTATTAAATCAAAGAATTTATTCTCATAGAGGAAGCTTGGTCTACGAAAGTGGCTTTTTAATAGATGATTAGCCGAAAATAGTATTATAAAAGCAGAGGGGGAAGATTGTGTGAAAATTAAAATATACCGAGGTGGCGCAGTGGTTAGGGTGCAGTACTGCAGGCCACTTCAGCTGACTGTTATCTGCAGTTCAGCGGTTCTAATCTCACCGGCTCAGGGTTGACTCAGCCTTCCATCCTTCCGAGGTGGGTGAAATGAGGACCCAGACTGTGGGGGCAAAATGCTGACTCTATAAACCAGTGGTCCCCAACCTTTTTATCGCCGCGGACCAGTCAGCCTTTGATAATTTTACCGTGGCCCGCTGAGCGCGCGCAGGGGTGGGGGGGCATTGTTCGCGATGACACATTGATTGTTCAGTATGGCTAGCGTAGATAGCGTAGCACAAACTGCGCCTACGCAAGGCTACGCTACTAGCGCTGTCTACGCTAGCCCTACGTAGCTGCGCAGGCGCTCTTAGGTTTTTTTCAGGAATCGGCCAGCGCTGAAGCGCTGAAAAGGAATGAGAAGGGCGGCGCTGGACACAGGGGGGCAGTGGGCCGCTGGTGACGTCAGAGTGCCACCAGCGGTCCAGTAACACCCCTTGTGCCAGTTAGCCCTAATTTGCATACAGAAAGAAACTATGGCCCCCGGCCGCTGCAGCGATCATGGCCCCCGGCCGCTGCAGCGATCATGGCCCCCGGCCGCTGCGCGGCCCGGTGCCAGGTACTCCACAGCCCGGCACCGGTCCGCGGACCGGGGGTTGGGGATCACTGCTATAAACCACTTAGAGAGGGCTGAAAGCCCTATGAAGCAGTATATAAGTCTAACTGCTATTGCTATTGCTATTCTTAAACAGCTAGATTCTAAAGCGATTAAAAGTGAGCCTGTGGAAACGATAAGAGTGTTCCCACAGAATTTACTATCTGTTCTTTCTCCTCCATAGTGCTAATTCATGCAGTAAAAATGTGTTCCCTGTAAATAAAAGATCCGAGAAGCAATTTCACAGTACCCAAGCATTTGAGTTACTCGCAATGACAAAAGCTCATTGTAAGACATATCATTATTTGTTCTCTGGGAAAAAACATCATTTTCCAACATTCTTTCCTTCTCTCCCAGACAGACAGTAAGCTTGAAGATTCCTTTCCCAGGTTGACTGGACAATACATATACACACATTTGCTTATGTGTTCAAAAGATACCCAGCACCTTGTTGGAGTTCATCCCATTTAACAAATCTCTGGCATGGGTAAAAGGAAAACATTTCTTCATGTAATTTACCAATTTTCAGCAAGAGCCTGAGAGCTTTTATTGTAGCCAAATCACACCACTGTATGAACCTTAAATTGTAAAACACATGATATTACAGAATTGTTGAGAGAGGGAGGGAGGGAAGGAAGGAAGGAAGGAAGGAAGGAAGGAAGGAAGGAAGGAAGGAAGGAAGCAGTGGTGGGTTTCAAAAATTGTTCGAACCTACTCTGTGGGTGTGGCCTCCTTTGTGAGAGTGGCTTGCTGCCCATGTGACCAGATGGGAGTGGCTTGCCGCCCATGTGACCGGATATGAAGATGCCGAGGACACTTGTCAGAACCACCTTAAATTACCTCCCACACAGCACTGGCATGCATAAGAATAGGAGGTAAACTTGTTTTTTAAAAGGCATCTTTGGTTTGCGTTAAAACAACTTCAACACACACAATGTTCTGATTGCACCACAAACGCAGGAGTCATCCTTACCTTTCACAGAGGCACTGAGTTTTATAAATATGAGCACGATAGTGTAGAATAATCATATCCAAGGACCAGTGGTGGGTTTCAAAAATTTTTGGAACCTCTTCTGTAGGTGTGGCCTGCTTTCCGGGTCCACTGGTGGAACCTCTTCTAACCGGTTCGGTAGATTTGACGAACCGGTTCTACCGAATAGGTGCAAACTGGTAGGAACCCACCTCTGGAAGGAAAGAAGGAAGGAAGGAAGGAAGGAAGGAAGGAAGGAAGGAAGGAAGGAAGGAAGGAAGGAAGGGTTTTCTATTGATGCATCTATTCCTGACTTTGCTTTAAACCCAGTGTTGGATTATGTGTTCAATGTCTTTTTAGATAAATATTTTAGAGTCAGATAGAAATGTACCATTGAATTACCAATTACCAGGCAAAATAATATAATAGTTTGGTCTGGAATGTATTTGAAGTCTATATTCCTATTCAGGATGAATAAATTTAGAAAAGCAGATTGCATTTTAAAATTACCAACTTTTCCATGTACATATGATTATAGCAGTTTTATATACTAAATCAGAAGCTTCCAATGCTTTTTAGAACATTTGACATGATCTTAGAATAGTTGAAAATATTACTTGATGTCAGGATGATGTAAAAATGGCTGCGATATAAATACAGATGATCAGAACCCAATATGATCAAATTATTTGGATTTAAGCTCGTGTAAGAAAATAATCCCTTTTCATTGTGCATGGAGCTTAACAGCTTGAATAACAGCTTGGGGGTTTTAATATAATTTTTTTATTTAAAAAATCATTAGAGAGATAAAAACGAACAAGAACTAATACAAAGTAGAGAAAAGAAAAGAAAAAGACAAAATGCAAATAGAAAGAAAGGAAAAAGAAGATTCCAATGTTCTTTGCAGCAAATATAAGTACAATTACAAAATTACCTTCCAGTCTATGGTTACACATGAAAAGACTCTCTTTCTCTATTACCTATTATTTCTAATCTTCAAAGCCAGAAATGATAGGGTGTTATTTTTTTGTTTCATGCAAAAAGTCTACAAGGGATTTTCCAGTTAGCAATAAACGTAGATGTTGTCTTTTCTCTAATTAAAAAAAAAACAGTTTGCCATTTCTGCAAGTTTCATCATTTTTATGAACCATTCCTCCATTGTGAATGAGTCTCTCTTCTTTTGAGCATTATCATAATTTTGCTGCAGAGATATAAAAAGACACGTTCCGTGGCCTTTCCCCAACTATCTGTTCATCAACTCCAAAAGGAGAGCCTCTGATTTCAATTGTATATTAATTTCTAATGAATTTGTCTAAGACAGGGATGCCCAACTCCTCACGGGCTGGATGCGTCATGTGCTGTCCATGCCCACCCCTAGTTCAGCGAAGGGGAAAAAGTCCCGATACGTCATGTGACGCTGCCATGATGACGTGAATTTGACACTCCTGGTCTAAGACTATTCCTAAAATATTTCACATTACATGTAAGGTTGACTCATCCCAGTATCATAACAATCCTATACTAGTTACTTCAGGTGACTAAAAGTATTCAGGAAACACATCTTTGAAGGTGTATTATACATCCATAAAAAAATCATGGAAAGTAGACAATCAGTTTCAGCCCATCCACTTCAGTGATAGAGCCAATGAAATTCTCCTTGCTTCAAGGTGCTGGTCGTTACCTTTAAAGCCCTAAATGGCTTGGGACCTGGATATCTGCAGGACCGCCTCCTGCCACATACCTCCCAACGACCCATAAGATCCCACAGGCTGGGCCTCCTCCGGGTACCGTCGACCGGGCAATGCCGGTTGGCGACTACTCGGGGGAGGTCTTTCTCTGTAGTTGCCCCGGCCTTGTGGAATGATCTACCTGTGGAGATCCGGACCCTTCCCACTCTCTCGGCTTTCCAGAAAGCCATTAAAACCTGGCTGTTCCGGCAGGCCTGGGGCTGTTGACCCGAAAATACGGTCCAGCCCCATTCGGAATAGAGTGCATGATGTGTTGTATTTTTATATCTATTTTTCTTCCCTGCACCTTATTTTCTTTTCTTTTTTGATTATTGTTGTATTGTAAGCCGCCCGGAGTCCTGCGGGATCGGGCGGCATATAAATGTTATTAAACTTAAACTTATTAAACTAAAAAGTAACTCTTTGTGTCAACAACCCAATTGCTCAATGGTTTCTTTCAAAAAAAAAAAGAATTGCACAGTAAGTCTTGTACCATTGAATTCAAAGGGATCGGGAACACTGCCTATTCTGCCCTTGCAAAAATGACATCATTGTAATGAAAAGCCATTCTGCCCTTATCCATTAATGAATGAAAATGCATTTTCCTTAGTGCTTATTCCTTTCATTTCTCATTCATTTTTCAGTTAGGCCCTGAACTTGCCTAATCTGTTCAAATCTGCTTAGCACTAAAATCACCATAATCATCATCATTCATATTCACACAACCAGATGTTCACCCCAGGCTCCCCCTCCCCCAGATAACTGTAAGCCTCTGAATTACAATTATATGGCAAATCATCAGTATAAAATGATATCAGTATTCAATATTCTATGGCTAAGCATGTTTTCCAATTTTGGCTATCACAATGGTACAGTGTTATTCAGCATGATTAATAGGTTACTGCCAAGTTTCATCCATGCAGAACAAGTAGTACCTATTGACAATAGATATTAAGCTGCTTTCTGCTCACACAATAGTATAAGGTGTAAGTTTACAACTCAGTTCTATATTGGAACAATGTATGTATGTATGTTTGGATTGGAAGCCCACAAATACTTCCAACGTTCATTGTGAAAAGAGTTCTTAACTTTAAAAGTAATAGAAACCTAGAATGTTCGAGAAGGCAGCACTTCATGTTCAGTCTCAGTTTCAGAAGGAAGAATTTCCTTGCCAATTGAGGATTATATGAAGGAGATATGCTCAATTAAGCCTCACTGATAATAGATATACACTGGAGGAAAGAAAGCATGCTTGCAGAAATTAACGGAATGCCTGTGAAACATTAGGTTCTTGCAATTCTAATGGAACTTAGCACAACATTCTCTGTGCTTGGATTATGCCATCAATCCTCATGATTCGACTTCAAGCCAGCCTTTTCTCTCCAGTTTTAACAACAGGACTTTTCACCAGCTTAATAGTTGCTTAGGTTGACATTCTTGCACTGAAATTAAATCTGAAATGAAGCATGTATTCCTAACTTATGCAACTGAAGTGCAAAGGATTAGGTTTAGCCCACACACTAGTAGCAATATTATTTTTGGTGTCCAATATCTGAATTATTTTAAGCACTGCATGGTTTAAACATATGTGAAATGATGGTGAAATATATTATTTCAGTTGCCTGTGGTGCTTTCCCTTCAGTTTAGATACAGCTACAATATTTTGGCATGTTTTTAATGATTTGCACTTGGATTTTGTGAGTTGATTTTAGCTGAATATAGGCCTTCCAAAATTACTTAAAAGAAAGTGTTTTCATCTGTATGAGAAAGCGAATTTTACATTTAACGACTCGTAGCTTCTATTTATGGAGCTCATCTGTATGTGTCCATATTCTGGAAATAGGTTCAATTTATACATAGAGAACGTGATTAATCATAGAATATAAACAATCAAGGATATTATTCCAAATGCAGAAGCCATGAAGAAATATGTGGACAAGTTAAGTAAAATATCATCAACAATAATAGTATTTTGAATATAACGTACATGGAGTTTAAGTACACATAGAGTCCTTACATTGGCTGTTGTGTAAAAAGAAACGGCATGCAGAACCTACTAATACAATTTCTTTGTTTTCATACAAAAATATTTCTCCTTTTCTCTTTTGAAGTCGTATACACTCCTAGTGAAACTTTCGCAACTGAACTATTGTCAATCTAAATTTCAATGAAGCACAATAATTTTATGTATAGAACATTGTTCTGACTCCCCTCCTCCGTCCAGGAACGAAAGCCGAAACCAACGTAAATGAGAAGGTTTCTTTTAATCAGTCAAGACTCTCGTTGGCTGCAAGCCACATAAACAAAGAGATAAGCACTCTGGCAGCAAGTCCTACAAAACTTGGCAACAATGCAAACAAACTCTGGCAGCAATCCAGCCTGCTAAGTTTGTTTTTGGTTAGTCCTTAACGTGAACTTTGACTTCTGCAAAAGGGCGTGGCACAAGCAGTCTCTTTTATAATCAGGAGAGTATTTTAATAAGCATCAAATGAGTGTAATCATCTCTTATGATTACGCAGTTGTTCTTGCCACTGAGTAGCCCCTCGATGGTGTGCATCCCGAAACAACTCACAAGTGTTTTCCTGATCACTCCCTCTGATCCAAGGCTCCAGCGCCACCTGGTGGCCAACCAGTCTCTCCTCACCCTGCTCGGAGTCGGCACCCTGTCCAGGGACCTCCCAAACTAAGGCAGTGTTAAGGGGGCAAGAAGTAATATAGGAATATAATACTTTTATTTTGATCTGTTTAATGAGTTGGATATGCTGTATCTTGTGTTAATTTTTCCTCTTCTGTTTACTTTTTTCCACCTTTACCTCACAGAAAGTTTTATATATATATTTAAACAAGTATTTTTACAGTATGGCAACCTCAACATGTACAAAATAAAAAGGTAAGAAGACATCTGAGTAGTTTATTAGGGAAGAACAATATTTAAATATTAAATGGTAAACATGTAAACATTTACTCTTATTTAGAAGCTTCACAGAATTCTCTTGTTCTTTCCCTCAGAACAGCCAGGCGTTTTCTTTTTAGGATAGCAGAATTTAAAATATCTTTCACTGGAATCAGAACTAAACTAAAAAGACTGAAACTGATTGTTTTTGGCACCGCTGACAGGAGTAAAGATGTATGCATTTGGGGGAAAATGAACTGTGGGAGAGGGCAAGGGTGTTGCGGAAGAGAAGTAGGTGCTAGTCTGTTCGGTGTGATGCGTGTAAAAATGAAATATTTGGTCACTTTTAAAACGATTCAGACAAACCCAACTGACAAAGCACTCAGTAGACATAACAACTGCTTAGTGACAGAGATCACAGGGGATTTCCTCTTGGTCTTGTTATACTAAGAGGATAACTAAATCATAGTACTATTATTAAGTAGACAAAACCCACAATAAAATCAGCTTATAGTAGGATTGAAGGTTTATCCTTAAATGGAGGAGGAAGAGATGGAGGAGAAGAAGGAGAAAAGATAATAAAATTGAAAGTCTATTTCTTTTTTTAAAAAAAAGAAACACACCTTCATTTGATCTGGGTTTACTGAGAAAAGTTGAATTCCCCGTGCTGTAAATAACCCATAATTTCAGGACAAGCACTATAAAAGCATCAGAATTAGGGACATGGAAAGCAAGAGAAAGAAGTCTGGATAAGAAAAGAAGAATACTAGTGGCACAACATACTAAGGTGAAGAAAGGGATCCCTAATATCAGTGAGCAATAGGCCTCGACAGTATTACTCCTGGTAGTAGTGCATTCTCCTCAAAATGGCTGCTCCCCAACTGACTGAAATATAATATGGCTCATGTTGTTGTAGAAAAGACACAAAAGCCAGCTCTTCAGAGAAGGAAATGCTTATTGCGCAGGTTCAGAAAGAGTGGCCTGAACAATGAGTGAAAGTCAGGAAATTCCTTATATAGTTTATCGCTTTCAGCTAAAGCCATCTGTTAGTTTTGGAAACACCCCTCAAGATTTGCCCTTGAGTTACAGAAAATATGTCTACAGGAAGTCATAATACATAGGTCAGCCAACTGACAGACATAGCATGTATTTTGAGGAACTAACAATATGTGTCTACCAAACAGAATAACAACCACGCCAGCAAATACGCTAAAAATGTTTTGCCTCAGCATGTTTCATGTACAGATTTCCTTTTAACCCAGCACTATATCCTAAAAGTAAATCCTGCAATTTCTATATGAACAGTTAAAGCTTAATATCATGAAACCTTAATTTGGTTCAGGCTTGAGGCCTACTTTGGTTCAGCCTGCCACCTCAATGTCATGTGTTAGGAAGTGGCATAATAAAAATGCCAATTTATGATGGACTCATCATAAACATTTCAGTTTAAAACAGCAGCATAGACCCAAAATAAAAACACATGTTTGCATTCAGATGAATTGCAGAGAACACCAATAATTCTGAAAAGGAAATGTGTGTATCCATGATTTATCATCACGGCAACTAAAGTATTTCTAGGTATTTTAATCCTTTTATTAGCTACTCAGTAGTCACTGAAGTAAATTAAGCTGTGTATAAATTTAAAAGAACAAAACACTACAATATTAAAATCAGTTACCTCATATTGAAAAAGTCGAGCCTTCAGAACTTTTCTGAAGGACCACAGGGTGAGGACAATGGACCTCAAACAGGGTGTGTTCTACAAAACAAGGAATCATTAATGGGCAAACCAGTTCCTTTGAAGACAAATTATATTTTAACATTCTATAACTAATCCATGTCAAGAGTTTTGAGTCCAGTTACATGAAACAGAGGTATGAATGGGCAGATGTGTCTAGGAAAAAGTCCGTGTGGAATTGTGTAGGCATATTTCTATCTGAAAAAGAAGCCAGAACCATATCCACTCATCACAGTCCAGGGCTACGTCATCATTTTAATCCCTGCAGCTTTGCTAATGGCTATTTCCAAATTATTAGTAGCAGGAAACGTTTTCTGTTATTTATTCTTGCAATCTCAGTAGTGAAAGAAACATCATTTTAATTCTAGACCCTTGGCTGTTTGCATAGCTTGAATGTAGAATTTCAGCTCTTTTAATCTTGCAAATGAAGCATCATTGATGTGTCAGCAGGGATCACCCCCATTGCAGTGGTGGGTTTCAAAAATTGTTCGAACCTACTCTGTGGGTGTGGCCTCCTTTGTGGGAGTGGCTTGCCGCCCATGTGACCAGATATGAAGATGCCGACGACACTTGTCAGAACCACCTTAAATTACCTCACACACAGCACTGGCATGCATAAGAATAGGATGTAAACTTGTTTTTTAAAAGGCATCTTTGGTTTGCGTTAAAACAACTTCAACACACGCAATGTTCTGATTGCGCCACAAACGCAGTCGTCATCCTTACCTTTCACAGAGGCACTGAGTTTTATAAATATGAGCATGATGGTGTAGAATAATCATATCCAAGGACCAGTGGTGGCTTTCAAATTTTTTTGGAACCTCTTCTGTAGGTGTGTCGTCGGTATCTCCATATCCGGTCAAATGGGCAGCAAGCCACTCCCATACAGTCACATGGGCAGCAAGCCACTCCCACAAAGGAGGCCACACCCACAGAGTAGGTTGGAACAATTTTTGAAACCCACCACTGACACACACACACACACACACACAAACACTTAGGTGCACACTGAGGAAACATACATAACTGTTGAAGAGTCAGTGCCACTGAAGTCATACCTCCAACATACTATTGATGAGTATTTAACTCAGAGGAAGGATCAAAGGGGAATATTCTGACCATCAGGAGAAAGGGAAAAAAAATAGTACAAAATAAAGACTCAGGACGCTTACAGGGGTGGATAGAAAATGGGTAGAAACCTTGTGGAAGATGGAGAGTATGAGTTCCCAGAATATTTTGAATCTGGCACCACTTCTAATGGTTGGAAATCCTGCTTTAGGTAAAATAAGGAGCACAACTTAAATCCAAATTCCATGGGTATTAAGCAGGGTTGGTCATTAGATTTTAGATGGGTGAGCAAGCCTTTAGGTCTAGGAGATTCAATAATATTTTGAAAGAAGGAAATGGCAAAACACTTCAATTTATTGCAAAGAAAACTGCTTGGATGCTTCATCAGAAATCTGACTTGAGTCAAACGTTGCTTTAATAGCCACTTCCAAATCACCCTGCATTTATTTTATTCCCTTTTTATATCCAGTAACATCATTCACACTTTTATCGCTTGGCAGTTTCTGATTCCATTTGGATGTCACATTAAAGCACACTTTAGTCTGACAAAATGAGCTGCCGAATGCCTTCCAATTGTGAGGTCTCCATTCTTGCTGAGAAGAAGTATTTGGATGTGTCCTGTCCCATTTATGTTCATCAATAGCATCCTGTAATTTGTACCAACAAACAGGTTAATATTAACTATAGTTAGCCTTAAAGAAACCAACTTCCAGCTACAGCTTAAAGATAAGGCATTTTCCTCAATAGTACTAAAATTTAACCTTATTTATTAACTGGATTTGGATTTGGATTTATTACATTTATATGCCGCCCTTTTCCCCGAAGGGGACTCAGGGCGGCTCACAATTCAGTCAGGGAAGGGGGTACAGACGGGATAAAAAGACGAACATAACAATACACAATTAAAACACACAACAACCATACCATTCGAGGAGGGGGACAAAAGCTCATTAGCCCCAGGCCTGTCGGAACAGCCAGGTTTTAAGGGCTTTGCGGAAGGTCTGGAGGGTGGTGAGGGTTCGAATCTCCACGGGGAGCTCGTTCCAGAGGGTCGGAGCAGCCACAGAGAAGGCTCTCCTCCGGGTAGTCGCCATTCGGCATTGGCCGGCGGATGGAATTCGGAGGAGGCCTAATCTGTGGGATCTGATCGGTCTATTGGAGGTAATTGGCAGCAGGCGGTCTCTCAAGTACCCAGGTCCAATACCAAGAACTGTGCATTCTTAACATTTTGCTAGCATGAGGGAGAATCCTGAGAAAAAATGCATTTGTACCAATGTATTAAGCACTAATTTCAGCCTTGTGTGGGATAAGGTTATACGTGTTTACATAATAAGTGTATTAATTTAATTGATATTTTTCAATCTGAAGATTATCTTGAGTTAAAGTACTAATTAAAAAACACTATTAATCCCTCCTGGAAAAAAACAAACCCTCAAGATGTATGTAGTAATTGAAATAAAGTAAGCCAAGTTACAAAATGTAAGAACTCAGAAAAGTTTGCCTGTCAACTTAAGAGTAAGACGAGGAAACTACCGTAATTACCTAAAGGCATAGATGGAACACTTTCAAGCTCTCCTTAGTGTTTCTACCTAAGCTCCTTCATCCCAAATACAGAGTTTTTAGCTGATTGGCCTCTAATATTATTTCTGAACCATTTAAAGTCATAATAAAACTGCTGGGACTAGATGTGTGGGGTGAGTTGGATCCAGGGGTGGGTTTCAACCGGTTTGCGGCGGTCCCTGCGAACTGGTTGGTCGGCGAACCCGGAAGTAAGTAACTTCCGGGAACGGCGAAGGGCGCGCCCGCCCGCCCGCGGTCCTTACCCGGTTTTGACGAGTTCTGCGCTTCCACGCATGCGCAGGACACATACAGCGCCTGCGTGATCCTCCAGGAGCAGCTGGAGCATCGCGCAGACGCTAGTACGCATGCGTGCACCGCGCACGTGCACGAGGACACCGCCGGCCCCGTTCCAACCGAACCGGTTGGAACGGGGCGAGAAACCCACCCCTGGTTGGATCGTATCTGAACTTATAAAACCAAACTATGATTGGTGAGGATCTGTAGTAGAAATCCCATCTACTTACAAAGAACACTCATTTTAGATGCCAAAGGAATAGTGATGAGTAATTAACTATTCAAAACATCAAGAAAAATACCAAGACTGACTTGGCCAATGACCCCCAATTAGTCTGTTGCGTGTCATCAGTAAGCTTAAAGTTAAATACCTACATAGGAAATTGCAACCTAAGATGTGAGAATATGCTCACTGTGGAAGAGACCAGATTTAGAATCAGGCAGTCAACATTGGACAAATGCATAGTTTTATAGCACCTGGAAGAGAAATATCATAACTGCCCTGGGTGTGCTGTTAATGCCACCTTGATTTCAAGGCAACATTTGATTTTGTACCAAGGGAGAGATTATAGGCCAATTTAACAACCTCTGCAGTAGATTGTGGATCATTACTATTCAATTACTCTGCTACATGAAAATCCTTACATGCAAGTCAGGTTCTAATGGCCTGAGTTGACTCTATACTTACCGGTGGTGCAGAGGTGGGTTCCTACCAGTTCGCACCTATTCGGTAGAACCGGTTCGTCAAATCTACCGAGCCAGTTAGAAGAGGTTCCACCAGTGGACCCGGAAAGCAGGCCACACCTACAGAAGAGGTTCCAACATTTTTTGAAACCCACCACTGGTCCTTGGATATGATTATTCTACACTATCATGCTCCTATTTATAAAACTCAGTGCCTCTGTGAAAGGTAAGGACGACTACTGCGTTTGTGGTGCAATCAGAACATGGCGTGTGTTGAAGTTGTTTTAACGCAAACCAAAGATGCCTTTTAAAAAACAAGTTTACATCATATTCTTATGCATGCCAATGCTGTGTGTGAGGTAATTTAAGGTGGTTCTGACAAGTATCGTCGGCATCTTCATATCCGTTCACATGGGCGGCAAGCCACTCCCATCCAGTCACATGGGGGGCAAGCCGCTCCCATCCAGTCACATGGGTGGCAAGCCACTCCCACAAAGGAGGCCACACCCACAGAGTAGGTTCAAACAATTTTTGAAACCCACCACTGCGGTAGTGGTAACCAGAGAGAACCAGCTGAATACCCCCTCTGATACTTACCCACAAAGGAATCTTGCTCCTCTGTTATTACATTTACTATTGTTTTACTAAAAAACAAGTTTACATCCTATTCTTATGCAAGCCAGTGCTGTGTGTGAGGTAATTTAAGGTGGTTCTGACAAGTGTCGTCGGCATCTTCATATCCGGTCACATGGGCGGCAAGCCACTCCCATCCAGTCACATGGGGGGCAAGCCGCTCCCATCCGGTCACATGGGTGGCAAGCCACTCCCACAAAGGAGGCCACACCCACAGAGTAGGTTCAAACAATTTTTGAAACCCACCACTGCGGTAGTGGTAACCAGAGAGAACCAGCTGAATGCCACCTCTGATACTTACCCACAAAGGAATCTCGCTCCTCTGTTATTACATTTACTATTCTTGTTAATTCTAGTTTTAAAAAATCCTCTCAGATTGATGTTGGTATTATTTCCCTATCTTCCCCGATGAACCTAAGGAGGAGTTGGCAGGTAAAGAGTGATGCAGTGGTTAGGATACAGTTCTGCAGGCTACTTCTACTGACTGCCGGCTGCCTGCAATTTGGCAGTTTGAATCTCACCAGGCTCAAGGTCGACTCAGCCTTCCATCCTTCCAAGGTCAGTAAAATGAGGACCTAGATTGTTGGGAGAAATATGCTGACTGTAAACCATTTAGAGAGGGCTGTAAAGCACTGTGAAATGGTATACAAGTCTAAGTGCTATTGCTACTAGCGACCAACTGCAACAATGACAAATTATTTATACAAAAGTGAAACAATTGGAAAACAATATCTTTTACCGAGCCAGTGAAGGCGTTCAAATATTTAGGAATGATCTTTTATCCCTGCCTAACCTAGAAGAACCAAGTCAAAAACTATCAGCCTGCACACAGAAAAATCCAGGACAAAATATGTTCTTTTAGCTACAGTAATGTTGTCCCGGCATCAGGAATACTCTTTAAGGCAAAGGTATTAAGACAAATTCTTGATGGTTCACAGTTCTGCCTGGATGAGGACTCAAGAGCTTAAGAATTAGTCCAGCTTTATAAAGGCGAGACTCCGTTGCATTGCAAAGGCACTGATGCATCTCGAAACCTTTCTGCCTTCCATAGAGGAATGTACGATAACTTGCTGACGATGATATTGGCTACAAGTAAATCTCCCTCGCACACCTCTGAATTCTCTCAGACAAGTTCAATTGGAAGCAAAGCATGGATACAGATTTAAATTATGGTGGTTTTTGAGCCCACTTTCTGCTTCAATAAGGTTATGAGAAAGTCTCTCTGGAAATAACACAGCTTGTGTTTCACTCTGGAATACAGAGAAATCAAACTTTAGCCCCCTCCATTAGATAGATAGTCTATGTGAAAGGCCATTTATGCCAGCCAATTATTTTAATCATATTTTGTCCGGTCCTCACAGGATAGACCCAATGCTATGCCTTCTGTGGATTTATAGGGCAGATATAACAACATTCCTGTGCGAGATCTTCCCTGTTGTTGTTTAAAAGGCTCAATACAGCAATTTTTACATGTTTGTTTCATTCTTCTATATAGCGATACACCAGCAAAATATATAGTACTCTGGATAGCAGGTCAACTCAATTGGACAGTTGGAAAAAGGTAATATTTCTATTAGTATACAATTCCCTTGAAACGTCTAAGGTGGTGCTAAGTTTTGATCACTGGCATTTCTGTAAACAGAGTGGCTTCCGCATCACTATTGTAATGCCAAATTATTTGTAGTTTGGAGGTATTATCATTCATTAACATTTATTAATATTATTCTTTATTCTTTATTTAAGGTTCTCTGTACATGTTATTTTACATACAGGCAGGGCTCAATGTACGACCACAGTTGAGCCCAAAATTTCTGTTGTTAAGTGAGACATTTGTGAAGTGAGTTTTCCACCATTTCATGACTTCCTTGCCACAGTTGTTAAGTGAATCACTGCAATTGATAGGTTAGTGTTCTGTCCCCCCTTCTCGTCTCGTTAACAAACGGCAGGCAGACAAAGTTAAAAGGAACTCTCTTTATCAGTTCTAGGCTCTGACTGGCTGTGAGCCCAAAAATAACATAAATACAGTCTCTGACGAGATAACAAAATACCAAACAAAAACTCTTACAAGCAATGAACTTCTCCAAGTGTAGCCTTGAATCAGGGTTACAGGAAATAAAGCACTTCTCCAAGTGTATCTTACGTAAATCACGACCGATGATCAATCAATGTTGAACGAACCAAGGAACGTTGACTCCTGCAACCAGGGCATGGCACCATCCATTCTTTTATCCCCAGAATATGCCCCTAATGAGCCCCAGCTGCATAGTTAATCTTGCATCCTGAAAAGACTCACCGAAGACGTCTGCTGAGTCACAACAGGTTAGTAACATGGTTGTTCAGTGAATCTGGCTTCCCCATTGACTGTGCTTGTCAAAAGGTGGCAAAATTGATTCCCGTGACCTTGGGACACAGCAATGGTCATTAGAATGAGTTGCCAAGTGTCTGAATTTCAATCACATGATCATGGGGATGCTGCAGAGATTGTAACTGTGAAAAGTAACAATCTTTGCTTAACTTTTTCCGGTGGCGCTGTTAACTTTGAACAGTCAGTCACTGTTGTAACTCTGACGACTACCTGTACTTATAAAATTCTGTATTTTATGTGTTTTGGCCTTTTATTTATCACAAGTAGTTTTTAACAGTCAGCGAAGAGGCGGCAGCAAAATCAAGAGGTTTGTTGTTTCCTGGACTTACAGTTCTAGTAATAATACTTCAGGGCTGCCGTGAGTTGGCCTACCTCCTGCAAATAGTGTAGACATGCTTCTGTTAAGTCTTTTGTGTACCCCAATCTAGAGCACACTTCCATTTGGCATATTTAACTGCACGGGACTAGTTCAGCACAGTGGTGGCATAAAGATCTCTTATGCTTAATGTTGCAGGTTAAAGGTTAAAGCCACTGGCAGCCCCTACAGAAAAGCTTGCAATACAGCTGCTTCCACAATATTTGATCCAGAAGACCTTGATTTTCGCAGGCAACCGAATGCCAATATCAAAATTAAAAATCAGGCAATTAAAGGGAAATTAAAAACGCATCTTTCCAAAAATCAAGCCTTATTATCACGTTGCTTTCTCACTACATAGAGATTAGGGTGATAAGACACCGATCTGAGAAAATGCAAAGAGTTTGAGATGGTTTAGTTGCTTCTGAGATTTGCAAGATTTTAAGTGAATGGATAATAAACGCATTAGATGCTACTGAAAATGCGACAGCTATACTCTCTAAGGTGAAATCTATTATTTTATATTTAGTTCAATTCATATCACAAATTAGACTTCTATGCAGTCAATTTTCAATAGAACTACATGTAATTAAACTTCTATGAAATTTTGCAATGCCACAAATTGGACTGAGTTAAAAGCAAGGCAGAATTAACATGTTCATAGTGCTTATAGTTCACTAAATTTAGTGGTTGCAAAGGAGTTGTTCACTGTTGGCTAGATCTCAAATTAATTTTCTTGAGTTTTAAAAACAAGAGTAAAAATTAATACAAACTGAAATAAGGAAGGAAAAAAGAAAAAGAAATAAATAAAAATGCAAAAAGAAAAAAAGTAGAAGAAAAATGAGCCGAGGTGGCGCAGTGGTTAGGGTGCAGTACTGCAGGCCACTTCAGCTGACTGTTCAATCTGCACTTCAGCGGTTCAAATCTCACCGGCTCAAGGTTGACTCAGCCTTCCATCCTTCCGAGGTGGGTGAAATGAGGACCCAGACTGTGGGGGCGATATGCTGACTCTGTAAACCGCTTAAAGAGGGCTGAAAGCCCTATGAAGCGGTATATAAGTCTAACTGCTATTGCTATTGCTAAAAACAGAAATGAAAGAAAAATGATGACTTTCAATCTTCTTTACAGGAGCTTTAAGCACATATATACATTTACCTCTTTCTCTAAAGTTACATCTGTGACTCTCTTCTTTTGACAGTTTATCCTATCTAATTATCCAAGCTGTAGATCATAAGTTATTTTTTCCTGTTTTATGCAAATAATTCACGAAGGATTTCCAATCAGCAATAACCGTAGATATTATCCGTGATCAAAGATTAATTTGGACATTTCAGGTTGCATACCAATTCTTTAAGAGCTGGGTAAGACAATCATGAATCGTGACTGTAACTTTGTTACTTGTATCCTTACAATTGATATTGATATCAGTTGTTTCCTGATTGCTTATTTGTACCCTATGACTATCATTAAGTGTTGCACCTTATGATTCTTGACAAATGTATCTTGTCTTTTTATGTACACTGAGAGCATCTTCACCAAAGACAAATTCCTTGTCCAATCAAACTGTCCAATAAAGAATTCTATTCTATTGTATTCTATTGTATTGCATTGCATTGTATTCTATTGCATTGCATTGCATTGCATTCTATTCTATTCTATTCTATTCTATTCATTCAGTTTGCTATTTTGGAAAGATCATGGTGTTTGTTAACACTTACAAGGACAACAGGTCAGTGAACACACAATCTTCCCCCTCTGCTTTTATAATACTATTTTCGGCTAACCATCTATTAAAAAGCCACTTTTGTAGACCAAGCTTCCTCTATGAGAATAAATTCTTTGATTTAATAGCAATAGCAATAGCAGTTAGACTTATATACCGCTTCATAGGGCTTTCAGCCCTCTCTAAGCGGTTTACAGAGTCAGCATATTGCCCCCAACAACAATCCGGGTCCTCATTTTACCCACCTCGGAAGGATGGAAGGCTGAGTCAACCCTGAGCCAGTGAGATTTGAACAGCCGAACTGCAGAACTGCAGTCAGCTGAAGTAGCCTGCAGTGCTGCATTTAACCACAGCACCAGTACTTAGACTTATATACCACTTCACAGTGCTTTCCAGTGCTCTCTAAGTGCTCTCTAAATGGTTTACAGAGTCAGCATATTGCCCCCAACAATCTGGGTCCCCGTTTTACCAACCTCAGAAGGATGGAAGGTTGAGTCAACCTTGAGCCTGGTAGGATTTGAACTGCCAAATTGCAGGCAGCCAATAGTCAACAGAAATACCTGCAATACTGCACTCTAACCACTGTGCCACTGAGGCTCTTAAATATATATTTATCCCAGTTTTCACATCATAAGAAAACAAATAGAGAAGACTCTCTATACAGCTATGTCAAAAGATGGGAAAATGCTGATACAAATATAAGGGTCTCTTTGACCATGATCCCTGAAAACCTTATCGTAGATTAAATTTCCATATTGGACTTAGTTCTCAAAACTATTTCAATCTATTCTGAAAGCATTCTTAATTTACAAACCAAATTGACTGATTAAGGATAGTCTAAATGAAATTTCAATTTACCTGTTCATGCTTAACTCCCTCCCCATGTCAATCAATGATTCAAGAAAGAATAGCTAAGCAAAATATGTTCTACTTAGCTATGTAAATGGTTCGAGCTTACTTAGATGGTCTTTACTTTAATAAAATACTGTTCTCCTTTGCTGAAATGAACTTGATTGTATTGATAATACGTTGAATAGCTGAAAACAATTCTCTCTGTGTTTATTTTTTGCTCTTTCTTTCTTGAGAGCACCAATTAGTATAGGAAAAAGGGAAAGGAGATATGAAACAACAGAAAAAAATGGAAATGAATGTGAGCAATGCATTTTTTTTTATTAATGCAGAATTTGGAAATACCTTCAGTAAATTAAAATCACGCAAAAAGTGAATCCTTACCTCTTGGACTGCGTAAAGCCCATTTCCAGGTAGACTGTTTTTCATCAAATCAGAATTAATTTCATGGGAATATAAGAAGGTTTTTGTATGATGGAAACTTGCCTAGATTTATCTCCCATGAACTTGGTTCTAACCCAAAGAAGAAGAACACATCAAGGCTTTTAAATCTGATTTTATTCTAGATCATTTTAAGCTTTCTTTTGTTGAGACATCCTCTCCTTTAAACCAATGGGACAATCTCAGTTAAATCTGTAGTAGTGTTTATGGGAAAATAATGATTACTGACTGTGAAGTTCTTCTCAAACTTTTATATATATATATATGATAGATAAACCTTCCCAGGAGCTAGTGAAGTTTTCAAGGAAAATGACTGATAGCTGATGTATATTTTCTCCTTGCTAGTACTTGATAGAGAAATATGATAGGTCATACCAACGGAGTATCAAGGCTACAGCCATTTTTCTTTCAATTAAATCTAAGAGGAAATAAGCAATTTTGCAATGTTTATTTGAAAGACGAGGGCTCCCCCCTCATGAATGGGTGGCCCCCAAATGGCTTGTATGATTACTGTGATTTTTCAAGCCTGTCATAGGCATAGGAGCTTCCAATACAAGAGATTCCTTTCTCTTGTGTGATCCAGTGTTTAGCTGAGATTGCTAACACTGCTGTAGGTAAGAGCCTGTCAAAGTTCCCATTATAAGGCTCTCCTTTGAAGGATTTATTACGACCAGAGCTGTACCAAACTATTTTCCCTACATACTGCAAAGTGAGGTAGGCTTGAGGCCAAATGAGTTACAACACATTGCAACAGAAATACGGAACAAGGCACTTCGATAAAAGTGTTAAAATGCTTCTCCAGTTTCTTCCTCCTCCCCAGTTATTTCACAACATACATTTTATTTTGAGATTGGATGATCTGTAAGCAAATATCTGAATGTTTTCCATATAACTGTACTAAATAACAAAGCAACTTTTGGGTATCTTCACTTTATAAGACACTGTAGACAGAGTGTTTGTCTATAACTGTGTTTTTCAAACTTGGACAAGTTTACGATGTGTGGATTTCAACTCCCAGGATTCCCCACATTTTAAGAAGTTCACCTAAGTTCTTAAAGTTGCCAAGTTTGAAAAACACCGGCTTATGGTATCCCCACATTAGAAGTTGGGCAGCAGCTTTTCTGGCTAATAAATATTCTTAAAGGCATCCAGCTTCATGAGCCACAAGTCACTTATTAGATAAATGACAATAGCATTTAATTTCTGAAGGTCTAAATCAGTGTTTACCAAACTTGGGACTTTAATATGGGTGAACTTTAATTTCAAGTTCAGCTCCCATAATTTCTCAGCCTGTTTTGGAGATTTTAAACTCATAACGTATATCAATTTACTTGTGTCACAAACAACGTGTATTGGCATTTTCTTCCATAGCAATAGCAATAGCAGTTAGACTTATATACCGCTTCATAGGGCTTTCAGCCCTCTCTAAGCGGTTTACAGAGTCAGCATATCACCCCCACAGTCTGGGTCCTCATTTCACCCACCTCGGAAGGATGGAAGGCTGAGTCAACCTTGAGCCAGTGAGATTTGAACCGTTGAACTGCAGATAACAGTCAGCTGAAGTGGCCTGCAGTACTCCACTCTAACCACTGTGCCACCTCGGCTCTTTTCCATCCCTATCCCCTGCCCAGATTCTTTCTAATGCAGATCCTACATCAGTTTAGCTGCTGCAATGCATTTGATGAAATGAGCTGCAGCTCAGGGAAGCCCAGGCTTTTTTAATAAAATACATTAAATTGAAAATGTGTTAGCAGATTCCTCCCGGTTTTCATTTTATAGGAGTACACAATGAAACACGTCCCATTCTAATCTTGGCAGTGTGAATAGCAAATACTTGCACCTTGTGCTAATGGCGAAATTGACAAGCCCACTACCTTTGGCAAAGAGCCAGTCATGGCCAGAGATGTGGGCAGCTTAATGGTTCCCCATTTCTTACCGTTCATCCGGCAGCTCCATCCGTTCAAAGACATAATTCAAAACATAAGGCATTTTGAAGCTATTTTATCTCCATGTGATTCATCAGTGGCCAGTGCTAACATTTATGTGCCAAAAGCTGTGTCTATTTCTCGGCTTACTTTAGCTTCCTGCAGCCATTCAGCCTGCTCACACGAATGTCCCATCCCTTCTTCCCAACTTCTCTGTTATGCCTCTCTTGATCCCCAGTAGGTCTACAGTGAGGGAAAACTACTTAAGAGGCTTTTGTTCATTTTCATTGTAATGTGATCAGAAGCCTAATGGAAGCAGGAATACTATCTTAGCAGGTTGCCAACTCGCTACGTGAATTCTGTTCAAAGGAGCCTGAGTGCCCGTTCTTTTCAGATTTTCCTATTTAGCACGGGAAAGGCAGAAACTATACAAAAGCTATAAAATTCACTGGCAACTTTCACTTGATTACTTTTCTTCTGAAATGTGTAAAATTTAATAAGTAAGCGAACAACCTGTTATGTTATTTTTATGGGGCTATTCCTTCCTAGATTATTCCATTCTTTTCCAAATAGGTTACATGTTGATTTGTAATGTTGGATAACTGGTAATAACTCTCTTATCAATTTCTAGTAAAAAAGATTTAAAGTCCGTTCCTTCCTGCCTTCCTTCCTTCCTTCCTTCCTTCCTTCCTTCCTTCCTTCCTTCCTTCCTTCCTTCCTCTCTTCCTCCCTCCCTTCCTCCCTCCCTCCCTCCCTCCCTCCCTCCCTTCCTTCCTTCCTTCCTTCCTTCCTTCCTAAATGATATATGATATATGAATATATGAATATGAGCCGAGGTGGCGCAGTGGTTAGAGTGCAGTACTGCAGGCTACTTCAGCTGACTGCTAGTTCGGCAGTTCGGCTGTTCAAATCTCACCGGCTCAGGGTTGACTCAGCCCTCCATCCTTCCGAGGTGGGTAAAATGAGGACCCGGATTGTTGGGGGCAATATGCTGACTCTGTAAACAGCTTAGAGAGGGCTGAAAGCCTTATGAAGTGGTATATAAGTCTAACTGCTATTGCTATTCCTTCCTTCCTTCCTTCCTTCCTTCCTTCCTTCCTTCCTTCCTTCCTTCCTTCCTTCCTTCCTTCCTTCCTTCCTTCCTTCCTTCCTTCCTTCTCTTAGTCTCCCTTATGCAATTCCATCTTTACTTCCTTGCATATATCTGTCAATTGCCCCAAACCCTAATTACTCCTTAACTTGATGTCTTTATAGTAAACCTTCAATCTGTCATAGTAAAAATTAGTAATTTGCTTCATGTGTGCTGCTCCAAAACCCATTCACTCTTTACCAGTAGCCATGAGAATCATGATTTCCTGAAGAACTCCAGATTGAAAGTTTGCGATTTAACACAATTCCCGAAAAATTCTGGAGGATAAATTTAGACATGAGATTGACAGTATATTATTTATTTATTTGTTCTTTTTGCTGGAAAAAGAACACACCACCATGTTTGTGCACCCTACCTGCCAATAAGAAAGAGGTCCCAAAACCTGATATTTTGGCTTGCTGTTTGTAAACTCTTTGTATGATTGTCAGAAGTAATAACTTCGTAGTAAATATTGCTTATCTAAATATTTATTATTTTGAAATGAATCTTATATCAATTCAGGTTTACATCATTTTCAGCATAATCTGTACTCCTCCCCCCCCCCAATATTCATTCTTATAAACCAGATTAAATTGGAAGCAAATTCTACTGTTAATGTGACAATTAAGATAAACACCAATGTTGCTTAAAACAGAATAATTTGCCTGGAAATTAATGCTTGACTCTGTTTATGAGGTCTTTCTATGTTAAATAAAATTTCTGCATCCTTTTGAGCATTCCCACTAAATGTGGAACTGAGCATGTACAGACATTTTTATTATACAGTAATCCATCTGTCCGAAAAGCGGACCGTCTAATTCTGAAGGATCAAGTGGCTATTACTATGGCTGGCCATCATCAATCTAACTAAAATCCAACGTGATTGTACTCCATTTCCCTTTAACATAACTGTGTGGTGTTCAGAAACCATTTTAATTTCTATCTGGAATTAAACAACTGTGGCTAACCTTAGATACAGTAATTTGAAACAATTTTAGAAAATGATTTGGGAAAAGTATTGCTCCAACAAACAATTTGAAAGGAGCCAAATTTTAGAAAACGAGTTAGGGAAAATGTATTGTTTTACACAGATGCCAACAGCCGTTTCGCTTTTGTTATATAGCAAACTGTAGCTAATTGAAAGCATAACACTTAACTATGGTTAACTGTCTCCTTGTGGCCATGCAGGTATGCCAAAAGATAGGAAAGCATATGAGCTGGAGAAAACCAGAGCACGTTTCCCTCCTGACAAAGCATGATTGTAATGCTTCCCCCCCAACAGTCATATTCTTCCTTCATCGTTATGCCTTTTATCTGTATTTATTTCATAGACCGAAATATATCCTCCTTGTTATCCATGCTGCTGCTGCTGTGGCATTACTTTGCTTCATTTTTCTGTTCAGATAAAGAGAAGAAATGAAGACAGATCCCATGCAAGGATTGACGGGGGGAAACCATTTGGGAAGAACGAACTGGCAGATAATCTAGGTATGTTCTACAGAACCAATTTGAAGAGGCCTCTCTGCTCCTGGAGGCATCCTCTCCAACCACAGCTATTTTTCAATTTAAAATTGGCTTGCCTGTTTCTGCCACAGCGAGCTGTGGGAACAGAAAGTCAAGTGAACTTCTTCAAGTACATATTAGGAGTTCTTGACGCTTGCAAACTTTGTGAAGAAGTCTACCGATGCAGTTATTCTAAATTGATTCGATAAGTCAAAATGGTATTTTGTCACTTGTATCATCTCCGCTGGCTGTTTCGGTTCATTCTTTTGTGCTCATGATAGTTTTTCATTCTGTTCGCTGTAATTTTTTATTTATTATTATTATTTGAGGGAAGAAAAAGAAATGCGTAAGGAAGAACTAAAAGAAGAATTACATATTCTTCAGCTGAAGATGATTCAATTGAACAAAACATCTTCAACAAGATCAACAGGAAAGTGTTTCCTGTTTAACAAACGATGAATTTTCTGTATCGATTCAAATAGGAAAAGAGGTCATTAAAACACACTCCTTTGTGTAGGACTCCTGATGGCAACATGGACAAGCCTCTGTAATATTTTGGGAAGCTTTCTGAGAAGCCATTTGCCGCTGCTTCCTTCTTAAGGGCTGAAACAAAGTCACAAGCTCAAGATCACCCAGCTGGCTTTATAGCAATAGCAATAGCAGTTAGACTTATATACCGCTTCATAGGGCTTTCAGCCCTCTCTAAGCGGTTTACAGAGTCAACATATCGCCCCCAACAACACTCTGGATCCTCATTTTACCCACCTCGGAAGGATGGAAGGCTGAGTCAACCCTGAGCCGGTGAGATTTGAACAGCCGAACTGCTGAACTGCAGTCAGCTGAAGTAGCCTGCAGTGCTGCATTTAACCACTGCGCCACCTCGGCTCTTATGCCTAAAGTAGGAGTAGAACTCACAGTCGCCTAGTTTATAGCCTGATGCCTAACAACTACAGATAGTCCTTGACTTAAAACAGTTGATTTAGTGACTGTCTGAAGTTACGACGACACTGGAAAAAGTGACTTTTGACCGTTTTCACTCGTATGACCATTTTAGCACCTCCATGGTCACCTGATCAAAACTTGGGTGTTTGGCGACTGGGGAATATTTACAACAGTTGCAGTGTTCCATAGTCGTGTGGTCCCATTTTGTGACCTGACAAGCAAAGTCAATGGGGAAGTCAGATTCATGGAACAACTGTGTTACTAACTTAACAACTGCAGTGATTCACTTAACAACTGTAGCAAGAAAATGTCATAAAGTAGGGCAAAATACGCTTAGCAGATGTCTCATTTAGTAACGGAAATTTTGGGCTCAATTGTTGTCATAAGTCGAGGACTACCTGTACCCCGAACTGGGCCTTATTGTACCACTCATAAATTCACACTACATATACAAATATGTTATGTGTTTGTCTCATATGATTTCTGGTTTGAAAAGCTAAGAGACAAATTTTGCATAAGCACTGAGCCATTCAATTCTTCCTTGAATACAAACTGTGATTAAATTATTTAGTAAGGTTAATTAACAATTAAATTAATCAATAAATGATAAATTAAATAAATTAAATCAGGAACATTTGCCACCAGTTGATTACCCCCTTTTTATTTAAATTTCTGGGGCACTTTGACAATTTCTATTTGCATTATCTATTAAACAGAATCAATTTATTTCTATAATAGTAGCAAATTTTTGCTACATTATGTAGCGTCTTAACCCATAACTCCTCCCAGTTATTGATGTTAGGTTATGATACTTCTATTTTATTTTATGGAATGTACTTTATTGGTCGATGATGAAATAAAATTGTATCTGTCTGTGATTAAATCAGGAACTTTCTAGCTAACTAGAGTTCCTCCTTTTGGTCTGTCCTTCTGAAAACCCCCAAATTTTAAACCTAGGTTATTCACTAATTGAATAATCAATACAGTTTATTCACTGGTGAGTTTCAAAAATTTTTTTGAACCTACTCTGTGGGTGTGGCCTCCTTTGTGGGAGTGGCTTGCTGGCCATGTGACCTGGTGGGAGTGGCTTGCCGGCCATGTGTTCTCTCTCTCTCTCTCTCTCTCTCTCTCTCTCTCTCTCTCTCTCTCTCTCGTTCCTTTTGTCTCTCTGTCCCTTTTTCCTTTTTTTAATTTCATCTCTGTCTCACTTTTCTTTCTTTCTTTCTTTCTTTCTTTCTTTCTTTCTTTCTTTCTTTCTTTCTTTCTTTATCTTTTCCTTTCTTTCTCTTTCTCTTTCTCTTTCTCTTTCTCTTTCTCTTTCTCTTTCTCTTTCTCTTTCGGTGTGCTTGTGTGTGTGTGTGTGTGTGTGTGTGTGTGTCAGTCAGTGGTGGGTTTCAAAAATTTTTGGGACCTCTTCTGTAGGTGTGGCCTGCTTTCCGGGTCCACTGGTGGAACCTCTTCTAACCGGTTCGGTAGATTTGACGAACCGGTTCTACTGAACAGGTGCGAACTGGTAGGAACCCACCTCTGAGTTTATTTTGTTTAAAATTGTTATTAATCTGAGAATTACTTATTTAATCAATGTGTGTAACACTGGAGGAAGGAATGGAGTTATGAACAAAGTCTCATTTATGGATTCGTTATATTTGTCTAATGTGGTAGAATTGCTGGAAGTTACATGCCATTTTTATGAAGAATTGATAACTGCAATTATACTGTATACTGAGAAAAATAGTGCTTGTGGTTCTCTTGACCTTTTCCTCCTGAGTAGGAATCTGAGGGAGAGAAGAAATATCAGGAAAAACTCAAACTTTCTTCCCTTTCTTCAGAATTTCTGAAAATCTGTTTATTCCCATCCCTTCCATAGAGATTGCAGAACTAATATTCCTGCTCACATTCCAAAACCTAATGTAGGCCTGTAGCCAGACAAGCATCTGGAGATAAGGAAGTTGAAAGATATCCAGGTGATTTGGCAGGTGAAAGGAAATTGATGCAGCCAGAATCTAAGTAGTGGTAATTAATATATTTGGAATGATATAATTACAGTAAATATTAATGCAATGAAATTTAATTTTATAAGACTTTAAGTGCTTAGTTTTTATTAATTAGCCCACTGCTTTCCATTTAGTGTCCTTACTGGTGAAAAGTAGAAGTAGTTATATGCTTACCGGAGTAATCAAAAGGAAAAAGCCTAAAAGCAAATCGTTTTGCTTATTTATTTTGAAATTCATTGAGGGGCCTTTAAAATGGTTTTGCACACATTATTGGTTGCTATCCCTTTACGGCAAGCCTGCTGCCTGTGTAAAATGCATATAAATACAAGGTTTGCACCTTAACCCATCTCACCCTCCTCTACTGATATTGTCTGGGAAGGATTGAAAATGAAATTCACCCGTCTTGAAAAGGGTTAGAATAATTTGCGGGAGAGGCTTGTAAATCTGTACTTGGTGTAATTGTTCTACAATGTCTTATAAAATGTATTGTGATCAGCCAGATGCACACAATGAAACTCAAAAACTCCCAGGAACTATAGTTTTAAAGTATTTCCAGAGCAGCAAGAGCCGAGGTGGCGCAGTGGTTAGGGTGCAGTACTGCAGGCCATTTCAGCTGACTGCTATATGCAGTTCGGCGGTTCAAATCTCACCGGCTCAAGGTTGACTCAGCCTTCCATCCTTCCGAGGTGGGTGAAATGAGGACCCAGATTGTTGGGCGCAATATGCTGACTCTGTAAACCGCTTAGAGAGGACTGAAAGCCCTATGAAGCGGTATATAAGTCTAACTGCTATTGCTATTGCTAATAGGCTACTAGCTGAACAATTGCCTGCATTGAAACTGGATTTCTTTTACTATCAGTCACTAGGAGATTCTGTCATTGAAAATGAATATATGTGGGAATGAATAGATGATTTCTTTTTTATTTGTTTGCTACTAAAAGCGGGTCTAAGCCCTCTTTCGATTTTTCTTTGTATAGATGCTTCTCTACATATTAGGGAGCTATTTCCACCACGATGAGGCAGAAAAATCAAAGCATTTATATGTGGAATATTTGCTCTTTGAACCATATCCAGTTTTGGAGTAGATATATACGTATATGTAAACCTGCTCTAAAAATATTCATATTGTACATGTATCTTTAAAGTCTTCCTATTTGCCAGAAGAAGTGTGGAGGAGAGCTAAGGGAAGAAGAAAGAGGTAAGGAGAGGTGGGTGGAAGGGAGAGAAAAAGAAGAAGAGGAGGGAGGAAGAGAAAGAAAGAGATGGAGAGAAGGTAGGAAGGAGAAGAAAACGGGTAGGAGTAGGGGAGAGGAAAGGGAAGGAAGAAGAGGATGGAGAGGAGGAAGGAAGGAAGTAGAGAAGGAAGGGAGGGAGAAAAGAAAAGAAAGAGAAAACAAGGTGGTGTCATAGCAGGTGCAAAGGATGGTAAACAAAGCATTCCAAACTATACCTCCTAAACTTTCAAATGGAATAATAATAATATAAGAATAGCAAAGAAAAAGAATAACTATGTGAATGTATACCTATAACTGTATGTAAGAGAATAAATGACAGTAAAAATATAAAGCATAATATAGATAAATAATATTTGGTCATAAGTAACTAAGTATAAATAAATAAAGAATTGTACATAAAAATGGATAACGAACAAGGAGATTATGAATGAAAGATAGAAATGTATAGCAGGGAAAACACCAACTGCAAAGAAACCGATTCGGAACTGCGGTATGGTATACGATGGAACTTATTGTTCCTATGTTGTTTTTAAGTTATCTGTTTGTTTCTGTTGATGTGCTTATGCGTTTAAAATAAAAAAAATTATTAAATAAAAAAAATTAAAGTCTTCCTATTTGCCAATCAGCACTGAAGGTGATAAAGCCTTTGCTATTTCCTAAAAATTAAAATGAGTTTGCTTGATTCTGTTCTTGTTGAAAGGAGCTTCCATTTCTTTCTCTTTCTCCCTCTTTCTTTTTATTATGCTGTGCCTTGGGTTGTCTTTACGCACTTCTTTGAAAAGTGGAATCGATTCGGTTGGATGTGATAAGTCTTTAACAAAAGGACACATGTTAGAGATCAAATGGGAATTCCCCATTCTCAACCTCTCTGTTGAGACTGCCAACACAGGGTCCAATTAGTGTCAGTTGCCATAATGGCTTTTGCGATGTGGGTTAGTGAGAAGTGTTCTGAAACCACCTTGTGCACTCCACACAAGTTACACATGGTAACACTAGATGATATATGTTTGGGCCACTTTTAGCCTTCTTTGTCTTTCGTGCAACTCCAGGCTCATTAGCAGATTTCATTCGTTCTCTGTTCTCATTAGTCATCCTGACCTCCCGCATACGTATACGTTGTGTAAAATAGACGAAGAAATGAAGAAAAATGAAGCCTGCCTTATTTTATTTTTATATAAAAATAATCTTATCCATTTATGGTGAGATGCAAAAGGCAAAGAGCAAGGAACGATGATTGAGCAATTTTCTTGAGGTCGTCTCTGAATCATCACCTCGATCTAGGCTATCGTAGCGATCTGATATTTATTTATTTATTTATTTGTTTGTTTGTTTGTTTATTTGTATGATTTATAGGCCGCCCAATCCTGGAGGACTCCGGGCGACTTACAACGAAGTAGTTACAGTAGTTATAGCAATAGCAGTTAGACTTATATACTGCTTCACAGGGCTTTCAGCCCTCTCTAAGCGGTTTACAGAGTCAGCATATCGCCCCCAACAACAATCCGGCTCCTCATTTCACCCACCTCGGAAGGATGGAAGGCTGAGTCAACCCTGAGCCGGTGAGATTTGAACCACCGAACTGCAGAACTGCAGTCAGCTGAAGTAGCCTGCAGTGCTGCATTTAACCACTGCGCCACCTCGGCTCTCTGAGTAACTACTATAAAGTAGTTACTCAGCTCTGAAAATTAAGTTGCATTGATTTGCATCTATTTGATGTGCCCAATAATTTCATTCTGGGGAGGAAAGGTCTTTTGCATTGATGATGCATGCACAAGCCTCCCCCCTCCCTTAACCACCTGGACCAAACCAGCAGGGCCACTTCAATTTGATGCCAGAAATGGAAATTTTACTTCAAGTTGAAGAACTGCTTTGATGGAGTACTAAAATGTGATGATACCTCCCACCTACCAGACAACTGGAAACCAGCCCTAATCAACAAATGATCCCCACTCACCGCCCAGGCCATTACAACACGAAACAACAATGGAC
>NW_028261391.1:67088078-67093078 GCF_051295495.1 Thamnophis sirtalis
GGCACTAGCATTTGTCTCAGCGATCTCTTAATCCTTAATTCTGTTAAATGTAGAACTTAAGGCAAAGGGTTCGACCATTTTGTGATTGGCTGGCTGATGTGGGTATGTGTGTGTTTTAATGACCTATGAATATACATATATGAAATATTGTTTCATATTTTTTTCACAGTTAAGCTCTCTCTTTTTCCTGCCTTTCTTTCTCTCTTCCTTTCTCCCCGCCCCAACCAAAGGCGCTTTTGTCTGCTGAAAATCCCGCTCGATACCTGGAAGTTGTTTGCAACATTCGCTCAATGCTGCTTAACGAGATTTGAAATATCTGGATTTCCTTTGACGTTTTCCTTCCAACAATCGCGCTGCTCTTAAATCACAAGTTTTGTGATCCACGCAGCGTGATTTGCAATGCAAATCTGGGTGTATGTTGTGGCTTTTTAAAAAATCTATGTTTCTGTGTTTTTAACTTTTCTATTTTTGAAATGTATTGTTGTAAGCCGCCCGGAGTCCTTCGGGATTGGGCCGAGGTGGTGCAGTGGTTAAATGCAGCACTGCAGGCTACTTCAGCTGACTGCAGTTCTGCAGTTCGGCTGTTCAAATCTCACCGGCTCAAAGGTTGACTCAGCCTTCCATCCTTCCAAGGTGGGTAAAATGAGAACCCGGATTGTTGTTGGGGGCAATATGCTGACTCTGTAAACCGCTTAGAGAGGGCTGAAAGTCCTATGAATCGGCATATAAGTCTAACTGCTATTGCTATTGCCTATAAATTTATTAAATCTAATCTAATCTAATGCAATATTTTAAATTCCGCTGATTTCTGCAAACAGGGCGTGGCATCAGCAGTCTCTTTTATCAGCAGGAGGGGATCTTGATCAGCATCAGCTGCTCGTAATCACCTCCTGTAGTTACTCCGTTGTTCTTTACGCCGAGTAGCCCTGCGCCTGCATGCATCCTGATACAACTCCCAAATGTTTTCCTGAACATTCCCTCTGATCCAATGCTCTGCCGCCACCTGGTGGCCAACCAGTCTCTTCTCGGCCTGTTTGGAGTTGACACCCTGTCCAGGGTCCTCCACCTCCTCCAAGGCTGACTCATAAGACCCCTCGCTGTCGGAGTCTGGCGGCAGCTCCAACGGCTCCTGCCGGGCCACAACAACAACCCTGATGCCAATTAATGGCAGCAACAATTCCAGGCAGCTATTTGCCACCATCTATTGGTTGGTTGGACTTTTGTACCCATAACAGGTAGCTCTAAGCTTAATAAATCAGACAATGACTGGATACATAGATAGGAATCCAGGAAGCAAAACACTATTAAACTCTTATTTAATAGTGTAGTTTATTTTAATGCTTCATAAATTACTACCATAAAAACTGATTACAGTAGACATTGGTTAATTGCAAGATTGTTCTGTAACACTTGTGTGCATAACAGTACTGAGTTTCTTGCATAACTCAGCCTTGTAGTTGCTGTTCCAATAATGCTCTTTCCCATTGTTTATAACTTTGCACATTACCTACATGCATTAGCAAGTCAACTTTCTTGTCTTCCCTAGACAAACTTTATTTCCCTGCTGGCTCTGCCTCAACTGGCCAGCACTTCCTGGAAGCAGAATCTGTCAGAGAAAGGGAGAACAGGTGGAGATTTCTGGAGAGGTGATACTATTTGGGAAGCCTTTGGGTCTCAATAGCCCAGATTCATCAACCAGGCCTTGCTGCAGCTGGCAAAGCCGCTGGGCCAAGGCATAGGCTCCCTTCCAGGAAATAATGTTAAGTGTAGTACCCAGAAAAAAGTACTTTCACTGCCATGGAACAATAATCCTTGAGGTTAGGATGGCCCCAACCTATTGACCTTCTATCAGGCCTTAGAAATCTGGATCTTTTCTCAGGCATTTGCACCGAAGGCTTAGTAAGATCATCTTGACATTATAGATAAATAGATAAATAGATAAATAGATAGATAGATAGATAGATAGATAGATAGATAGATAAATAGATAAATAGATAGATAGATAGATAAATAGATAGATAGATAGATAGATAGATAAATAGATAGATAGATAGATAAATAGATAGATAGATAAATAGATAGATAGATAGATAGATAGATAAATAGATAAATAGATAAATAGATAAATAGATAAATAGATAAATAGATAAATAGATAAATAGATAAATAGATAAATAGATAAATAGATAAATAGATAGATAGATAAATAGATAAATAGATAGATAAATAAATAGATAGATAGATAGATAGATAAATAGATAAATAGATAAATAGATAGATAGATAGATAGATAAATAGATAGATAGATAAATAGATAAATAGATAAATAGATAAATAGATAGATAGATAAATAGATAAATAGATAGATAAATAAATAAATAGATAAATAGATAGATAAATAGATAGATAGATAGATAGATAAATAGATAGATAGATAAATAGATAGATAGATAGATAAATAGATAAATAGATAAATAGATAAATAGATAAATAGATAGATAGATAAATAGATAAATAGATAAATAGATAAATAGATAAATAGATAGATAAATAAATAGATAGATAGATAGATAAATAGATAAATAAATAGATAGATAGATAGATAGATAGATAGATAGATAGATAGATAGATAGATAAATAAATAAATAAATAAATAAATAAATAAATAAATAAATAAATAAATAAATAAATAAGCTACTCTCCATCTTAGAGTCCTTATTCTCATTAACTCGCACAACGGTATTTTCTAAGAATTTATTTAGGATCTGTAGGGGAGCCCCAAAGGCATTTTTGGAATTAAAGGTTACCCTTAATCATACTAATCTCCCACTCTTTTGCTCCTTAATTTTGAAGGGTAGATACTGAAGCTGAAGCACAAATAGTTTGGTCACCAAATGAGAAGAGAAAACTTATTGGAAAAGACCTTGAAGTTGGGAAAGATTGAAGGAAAAAGGAGAAGGGGACGGCAGAAGATGAGATGATTAGATCCTGTCATTGATGCAGTGGGCATAACTTTGTGTGGACTCTGGGAGACAGTGGCGGATAGGGGGCCTAGCATGCTGTGGTCCATGGAGCCATGGAAAGTTGGAGAAGACCTCGCAACTGAACAACAAAACAAAATAAATAAAAATGGCGAGTGAATGATGCTCTAAGGACCTTCTTAAGGATCTTCTTGTAAAACAATATTACCTTAGCAAGAGTCATGGTGGCACAGTGGTTAGAGTGCAGTACTGCAGGCTACTTCTGCTGACTGCTGGCTGACTGCAATTGGGTACTTCGAATCTCACCAGGCTCAAGGTTGACTCAGCCTTCCATCCTTCCGAGGTGGGTAAAACGAAGAGCCAAATTATTGGGGGCAATATGCTGATTCTGTAAATGGCTTAGAGAGCGCTGGAAAGCATTGTGAAGCGGTATATAAGTTTAAGTGCTATTGCTATTGCTAACTCAATTTAAATTGCTGTCCACTTGACAGGCAACTGCTCTTGATCATCCTAACAATCTTAAAAATGATGGATGGTTTATGATATCCATAAAATATCTAGGCTGGAATACTGCAATGTGCTCTACATGGGGCTGCCCTTGAAGAGTATTCGGCGACTTCAGCTGGTCCAGAATGCAGCCGCGCGAGCGATCGTGGGTGCACCTCGTTTCACCCACGTAACACCTATCCTCCGCGAGCTGCACTGGCTGCCTGTTGATCTCCGGGTGCACTTCAAGGTGCTAGTTGTCACCTACAAAGCCCTTCATGGTATTGGATCTGGGTACTTGAGAGACCGCCTACTGCCAATTACCTCCACTAGGCCAATAAGATCCCATAGATTAGGCCCCCTCCGAATTCCATCAGCCGGTCAATGTCGACTGGCAACTACCCGGAGGAGAGCCTTCTCGGTGGCTGCTCCGACCCTCTGGAACGAACTCCCCGTGGAGATTCGTACCCTCACCACCCTCCAGACCGTCCGCGTAGCCCTTAAAACCTGGCTGTCCCGACAGGCTGGGGCTAAAGACTTCAACCCCACCCAAATAGTATGACTGTTGCGCTTTTTAACGATGTATTGTCTTCATGTATGTAACTTGTTTTGTCCTTCCCTCCCCCTGAATTGTGAGCCGCCCTGAGTCCCCTCAGGGAAAAGGGTGGCATACAAATAAAGTAAATCCAAATCCAAATCCAAAAGCGAGAGAGAGAGAGAGAGAGAGACAGAGAGAGACAGAGAGAGACAGAGAGAGACAGAGAGAGACAGAGACAGAGACAGAGACAGAGAGACCAAATTCATAGAAATAATTAGTAGTGCTAATTAGCAATAATAATAACATTTTGAATCTCTGCCTGGGATTTCAGCTTCTTTGGCTCCCTGCCAAAAAGAGTTTATGGTGGTTACCCTTCATCTAGCCCTTACATTATTCCTAGGTCTGAACATAGCTGCTAAATTTTAAAGCATTTAATTTGCCGGCACCCTTGCATGGGAAGGCTTTTACAGACACCTAATTTCACACAGCAGATGTGAGTCATGCCAGTGATAGAACAGCAAAAGAAACCAAAGTTGGGCTTAGGAAAAAAAAAACTTTATAACTTTTGATTATGCAAAGGACAAATGAAGGAGGGGGGAAGGTAATGTGAAGAAAAGCACAGCGGTCAGCTTCACATCAGACGTGGTATCTTTGTAATCCAATATGCACTCTATTTTGCCAAGTATCCCGGGCTGTCACATCTGCCATCACCACCTGCGATAATTTTTTTCCTCTTTAACACTCAATAATCAATTACAAGATTCTCTTCCACCCACCTATCCACCATCATTTATTACAGCTGGCTCCAGAGACTGTGGCAGGAATGCTAAACTAAGGGCAAGGCAGAAATAGCTCAGTTCTGAAGCATCCTAACATCTGTGGGTCAAACTAGGCCTACCCACGGGGCAAAAGGGAAGAATATTAGGGAAGCGGGATTTAATGACTTCCCTTGGACTAACTCAGCATGGGGCATATGAGAGCTGAACTAACGCTT
>NW_028261391.1:67098078-67225578 GCF_051295495.1 Thamnophis sirtalis
CCGGTTCAGGTAGGGTCGCAACTGGCGCACCAGGCGGACCTTGGCAAATGCTCCCCTGGTCACAGCCGTCAAATGGTGGTCGAAAGTCAGCTGTGGATCCAGGAGGACTCCCAAGTTGCGAACCCTCTCTGAGGGGTATAAAATTTGACCCCCCAGCCTGAGCGATGGAACACTGATTGAATTATTGGGAGGAAAACACAACAGCCACTCGGTCTTCTCCGGGTTGAGTACAAGTTTGTTAGCCCTCATCCAGTTCATAACGGCTTCAAGACCCCGGCTCATCACGTCCAGGAACATATGCAATTGGGGGCACAATATTTCTCCAATCACCAGTTGGGCTTAATTGTGTCTGCAAACTCTTAACATCTGAGTTAGCCACCCCATCACTGTGATCAGCGGATACTGAAGCAGATCAAACATGATAAATTTTATGCATTGTTATTGTAATAAGATACATGCAGAACAAGGAGCTCTAGATGACTCAAAGAACTTGGTCATTATTCATTCCTTTCAATCTATAATAAATACTCTTTATTATCCACATAGCAACATTCACTTGTTTGGAATCTTAAGAGTGATGGTACCTTATACCACCAGGTTTGAAATTATGGCCTTGGACAACCTAGAACAACACTGCCTGTTGTCTGACCTAAGCATAATACACAAAAGTATTATCTGCTATAACATCCTGCCTGTCAACGACTCCTTCAGCTGCAACCACAATAATACACAAGCACACAATAAATACGAACTCAAGGTAAACCGCTCCAAACTCAATTGCAGAAAATACTTCGGTAACAGAGTGATCAATGCCTGGAATGCACTACCTGACTCTGTCATTACATCCTCAAACCCCCATAACTTTAAACTTAAACTGTCCACTGTTGACCTCAACCCATTCCTAAGAGGTCAGTGGAGGCATGCATAAGTGCACCAGCATGTGACCCGTCAAATGCGCGCCCGACAAAAGCGCGTCTACAAAACCGCGGCGAGAAACCCGCGACGTCGAAAGCGCTCCCACAAAAGAGCGCCGACAAAACCGCACCCACAAAAGTGCAATTACGGTTAAGGTAAGGGTTAGGGTTAGGGTTAGGGTTAGGGTTAGGGTTAGGGTTAGGGTTAGGGTTAGGGTTAGGGTTAGGGTTAGGGTTAGGGTTAGGGTTAGGGTTAGGGTTAGGGTTAGGGTTAGGGTTAGGGTTAGGGTTAAGGTTAGGGTCATTACGTTGTTTTCGTTGTTTTTTGATAGCATGCTTTTGTCGGTGCGCTTCTGTGGGTGCGATTTCGACCTTGTGGTTTTCTCGCCATGGTTTTGTCGTCGTGCTTTTGCCGAGCGCGCATTTGTCGGTGAACCCACCAGCATGCCTAACGTCCCTGTCCTACTGTCCCCATTTATTTGTACCCATTTCCTGTGTTCTTATTCATGTTTATTCTTATTCCCATTATCTTGTACATGAGTGACAAACTAAACAAATAAATAAATAAACAATTTTTTTTAACTCCATGGGGTAATCAGATTTCAGTATGCAAACAGTCCAGGATTCAATTTTTGCAGCGGTAATTTTTTTAAAAAAATCTGGTAGTAGTAAAAAATCTCTCTTTTCATCGAATTTTCTGATATGCTCCTGTTACCATTCTGATAGTAAAAGACAACTTTATATTGATCAATATGTAGACAGTACTATGTGAATAATACATGGTCCTGAAGATTTGGTTGATAGATCAAGAGTGCCAGATTGGTCTAATGATTGAATTCTAGTCATGCCTTAGGCATGAATACTGAAAGGGTGACTTTGGGCTAGTAAAACACTCTCGGCCCAACTCAGCTTACATGTTTTAAGGAGAAAGGATTATTAGTTCTGTTCTCTGCTCTACAGGTACCAAGTCCATGTTATCCCAAGGTATAATATTTTCCAAATTTCTACAAAAAAAGTACATTTTTTTCATGTGCATTGCTAAAAGTATTTACAGTGTGAGAGTTTCATAGAGTTTCATAGAAAAATGAAAAATAACTGGGGAGAAGTTACAAAAATTCACTGTTTTTAGTCTGAAAAAAAGAAAATATACTGCTTTCCTTGTTTTTTTTAAAATACACTATAGTTAATAAACTCAAGCTACACAGCATGCAGATGATAGCAAACAACAAAAGAAATAATTGGTACTTTTTATTAGAAAGTTCATTTGAAGTTGAAAAAAAAGTGCATGATTAATTAATCAGAGAAGATTTTCGCACCATAAAAGTCTGTTGACTTATGTTTAAAAGTCATCTGCTTATAGAATCATTTGCAACCCAAAAATGGATGAAAGCTCTTACTAAGGTATACCGCTTTTGGCATTTTGATGCTGAATATTACTTTTGACCCAGAAATCTTATTATGTGGGATGAGAGAAGAAAGATGGTTAATAAATGGAAGATAATGTGTGCTGAGCTTAGATAAAACCTCTGAGGCATAAGTTCAGTTCCCGAAATTCCTTCAATTCCTTGCTTTCAATTCTGTTTTTTGTTTTAAATAAACCAGATACATAATTACCTATCTAATTAAACACTACCGGAAAATGAAAGTGTTTTGTTAATCTGAAATAGTTAAAGTTCGCTAGGGCTATCTTTACATGGTGTGGAATATCACAGTTTTGAAAGTTCGCCAACAAGTAAATTATTAGTGATTACTCAGTTGTTTATAGTGGAGACCACCAAAACAACGTATCAATTGGCTTTCTGGGCAGGAAGCATACTTGGATGCAACTTGTCACTCAGGGGTTGAGTGTTGCCAATTGGAACCGTCAAGGATATTGGACAGCTAAAGAACGTAACTCCATCTCCCCAGCATTTGTCTTGGCACCAAGCATTTGCTTGTTAGATTTATACTTCTCTTCCAATCCCCACCCCAGAAGCTCAAAGACGTGCATCCCCTTCCAATTTGAGCTTTAACAACATTTATGTGGTTAGGGTCACCTAGTGGGCCTCCATGGGGCAGAAAAGCTTCAAACCAGAAAAGCTTAAAACCATTTCATCATACAAATGTTTTTCTTTTCTTTTGTATGGTTAATTTTTATTGAGCTGAGGCCCTAAACAGAAAGTTGTCAGGGTAGACTGTTCCCAGCCTTAGGAATTATACCAAGAGATAACCCTCTTTGGCTCTGATCCTACAAAGGAATTTCCTGAACCTAAAAAGCAAGCATCCCTATTTCTATACATTTTCAGCAACTGGATTATATATTTTTTTAAAAATATAGAAAATATTGTACTTTTGGCTTTTCACTGCCTATCAATTGCCCTGATTAACCTTTTGATGCAGTGGTGGGTTTCAAATTTTTTTCTGAACCTACTCTGTGGGTGTGGCCTCCTTTGTGGGAGTGGCTTGCCGGCCATGTGACCTGGTGGGAGTGGCTTGCTGGCCATGTGTTTTCTTTCTTTCTTTCTTTCTTTCTTTCTTTCTTTCTTTCTTTCTTTCTTTCTTTCTTTCTTTCTTTCTTTCTTTCTTCCTTCCTTCCTTCTTTCTTTCTTTCTTTCTTTCTTTCTCTCTCTCTCTCTCTCCTTTTGTCTCTCTGTCCCTTTTTCCTTTTTTTCTTTCATCTCTCACTTTTTCTTTCTTTCTTTCTTTCTTTCTTTCTTTCTTTCTTTCTTTCTTTCTTTCTTTCTTTCTTTCTTTCTTTCTTTCTTTATTATTTATTTCTCTTTCTCTCTCTGTGTGAGTCTGTGTATGTGTGTGTGTGTGTGTGTGTCAGTGGTGGGTTTCAAAAATATTTGGAACCTGTAGGTGTGGCCTCCTTTGTGGGAGTGGCTTGCCACCCATGTGACTGGATGGGAGTGGTTTGCTGCCCATGTGACCGGATATGAAGATGCCGACGACACTTGTCAGAACCACCTTAAATGACCTCACACACAGCGCTGGCATGCATAAGAATAGGATGTAAACTTCTTTTTTAAAAGGCATCTTTGGTTTGCTTTAAAACACCTTCAACACATGCAATGTTCTGATTGCACCACAAACGCAGTAGTCATCCTTACCTTTCACAGAGGCACTGAGTTTCATAAACAGGAGCATGATAGTGTAGAATAATCATATCCAAGGACCAGTGGTGGGTTTCAAAAACTTTTAGAACCTCTTCTATAGGTGTGGCCTGCTTTCCGGGTCCACTGGTGGAACCTCTTCTAACCGGTTCGGTAGATTTGATGAACCGGTTCTACCGAACTGGTGCGAACTGGTAGGAACCCACCTCTGTTTTGATGCATTAATTCTTTCCATATCTGCAAATCAGTTTTATTTTGTAGAAGCTACACCCAGATAATCAATTAAGTTGTAGTTGCTGAAGAAAATGTATTCTGATCAGGCTTAGCACACTTTTCTTCTTTTTAATAAATCCATCATTTCTAAACCTGATCCTTTCCATAACTGGGAATGAGCCTTTGCGTGTCTTGGTTTGAATTAGTCCTTTTATCTAACAGATTGTTGTTATCTGCTGCTTTATTTTCAAACTCTTGGCTAATAATTACTGGCAATGCACACTGCACACTGCACACACTGGCATCACTTTCGATTATTGCTATGGCAATTCTACATTGGCTTGTCTTTTGGTGCAAAACCAAGTTCCTTGGCTATTGTCTGTCACTCCGATATTAGTACAATCTCATTTCACTGACTTCTCAATTGATTTTCAGGCTTGACTGAAACCCCTGACTCCCAATCTCTTCTTTTAAGACAGTGTTTCTCAACCTTGGCAACTTGAAGATGTCTGGACTTCAACTCCCAGAATTCCCCAGCCAGCATTCGCCCTCCCCTGGGTGGTAGCCAGATGGCATTGGCTGGTAGACGGAACCCGGAGGAGCCCGACCCTGTGCGATCTAACGGGTCTATGGGAGGTAATTGGCAGCAGGCGGTCTCTCAAGTACCCAGGTCCAATACCATGAAGGGCTTTATAAGTTACGACTAGCACTTTGAAGCATATCCGGAGACCGATAGGTAGCCAGTGCAGCTCGTGGAGGATAGGTGTAATGTGGGTGTACCGGGGTGCACCCACAATCGCTCGTGCGGCTGCATTCTGGACAAGTTGAAGTCTCCGAATACTCTTCAAGGGCTGCCCCATGTAGAGCGCGTGGTTTCCAGCACTCCGCTGTACACGTGCTCCTGTTTCGCTTGGTGCCAAAAATATATGGATAAGGACTGGACGTTGGTACTTGGAAAAACAAATATTAATCCACTAGTGGCTTATCGATGACCAAATAATATATTTTTCATACCACGAAACCTAATTCTCAACTATTATATTTCTGTTGTTATTTTTATTATTATTCAAATAATGCCGTCTTCTGTTATTTTTACAATGAAATAGCATGTTGAATATAAGTTATGCTGCTGGCTAAGAAACCAGGGGATTTTAAAATTACTCCTTCATTCGTTTCAAGCAAAAGAGAGGATTAGGAACAGTTTAAAAGCATTAACATTTCAACTTTATTCCTCAGAGACTCTGGTAAGTACCCAGAAGTCTGTGAAAACAGTCCAGGTTCTGTTCCATTTCAAAAAGGTTCCTGAACCTTCTGTATTTTTCCTCATCTTAATTTTCCTCAGTGATGTTTGCTGTATATGAAGGAATCCCTCATGGGTTCTCTTCCACCCTAGCATTTCATAAGAATTAAAGCAGATTGCAAGAAGCGAGACTAGTTAGAAGTAAGTTCCGTCTCCTTCTTAGAAGAAGTCAAAAGTGGAAATAAGTTCCATCTGCATTTTGGGGGTTAGGAAGCTGAGTTCTCCTTTATCTCTCTCACACATAGGAAACACATTAAAAAGGAAAATTATGCAGTAAAACATAAATTATGTAGATGATGGAAAGTCTATGTTGAATATGATATGTTTGGTTTCCCTAAGGGTTCACTGCGTCCTCTGGGTAACTTCTGAAGCATCTGAACATTCAGAGGAAAGCAAATTAATTGTATTTTTTTTTAGTGCAGAAAAAAATGATAACATGTCGTATGCTATAATGGAAGCTTACCACTTTATTAAATAGAGCAAAGTATAAAACATAATTAGAAATAACTAGAGAGAAATGTTTAGCCTCTCCTGATACGAATGGTTTTATGCTTGTTCCCAATCACGGGAGTTCTTATTAATTACAACGTTATTTTATTATACTGTTTTAAATTCATTACTGTTTTGGAGATCTATATAGTGCTTAAGTTTTTATATGATTGAGTGGCATGCAACTCTAGTACATAAATAGTAATCTAAATATAGTGTGAACACTCAACATCGTTCCGTTTGTTAATGGTTGATTAGACTGTTAATTCAGGATTATGTTTCTCTTTAACAACATAACCAGTAAATCCTAATACAATATAAAATCTAGTTGCCTAGTTTTATTGGGTTAGCTAACATTATCTTACTTTAAATGACTATATTTTAATTTGGGTCAATAACATAATAAAAGTTTATTGGAATGCATTCTTCATAGAATGAAGAGCCGAGGTGGCGCAGTGGTTAGGGTGCAGTACTGCAGGCCACTTCAGCTGACTGTTATCTGCAGTTCGGCGGTTCTAATCTCACCGGCTCAAGGTTGACTCAGCCTTCCATCCTTCCGAGGTGGGTGAAATGAGGACCCAGACTGTGGGGGCGATATGCTGACTCTGTAAACCGCTTAGAGAGGGCTGAAAGCCCTATGAAGCGGTATATAAGTCTAACTGTTATTGCTATAGAATAAAATTAGGTACTGAAGAAAATTGCATAACGCATTCTGAAGCCATTGTTTCTTCATATTGTTGGAACTGGAAGATCTATGATCATCCAATAAATCTTGGTTTAGTGCCAATGCATGGCTCAAAGTAGGGTAGATTTATTATTATATAGGCATAACCAAATGATACTTAGAGCTGTTTCACATTTCCTATTTTCCCCATTGTAGGGTTAGGCCAGCTATCATTTTAGGAAGAGTAAGAACAGATAATGCCATTCTCAGCCTACCGGGAACATGATCTCCACCCACAATTCTTACTGGACATTAAAAATAGTGCTTTCCCCTTTATACTGATACAAGGAGAGTAACCTGGTCCAATTGCTGAATTTCCTTCTGTCCTCTACAAACTTAAGATGCTTTGGAAACATTTCAGTGTAATCATCTTTGTTGGAAAGGTCTGTGCTGTTTGGACCTCACTCAAAGGTGGGTTCCTACCAGTTCGCACCTATTCGGTAGAACCGGTTCGTCAAATCTACCGAACCAGTTAGAAGAGGTTCCACCAGTGGACCCGGAAAGCAGGCCACACCTACAGAAGAGGTTCCAAAAATTTTTGAAACCCACCACTGGTCCTTGGATATGATTATTCTACACTATCATGCTCCTATTTATAAAACTGAGTGCCTCTGTGAAAGGTAAGGATGACTACTGCGTTTGTGGTGCAATCAGAACATTGCGTGTGTTGAAGTTGTTTTAACGCAAACCAAAGATGCCTTTTAAAAAACAAGTTTACATCCTATTCTTATGCATGCCAGTGCTGTGTGTGAGGTAATTTAAGGTGATTCTGACAAGTGTCGTCGGCATCTTCATATCCGGTCACATGGGCGGCAAGCCACTCCCATCCGGTCACATGGGCGGCAAGCCACTCCCATCCAGTCACATGGGCGGCAAGCCACTCCCACAAAGGAGGCCACACCCACAGAGTAGGCTCGAACAATTTTTGAAACCCACCACTGACCTCACTAGATCAAAAGATACAGTTCAATGCAAGTACAGGACAAGGAGATCCTTAATTGCATTTTATCTATTTTTTTTCCAGATCTATAAGTTTGTCATAGTTTCCTGCAATAAAACATTTTCAATCAAAGCTGAAATAATGTGTTCTTATTGATAGAGCTGCATGGATTTATCTTCAGAACCAAACAGGATATTATAATTTTTCAATATTTCTAACTAGGAATATAGATTATTGTTTAACCTGTGTGTGTATAACGATTTCATATGAAATAGTTAACTATCATTGGCTGCATAGAGCTTTGATCAAATGAACCCCAAAATGCAGTGTTTTTCTAGGAGTGGAAAAAATAAAATAGACATAATCTATGAACAAGCATTATAGTAATATTATAGGGACTATAAAATTCCTTAGATGTATTATATTGTCTTCGGAACCTACTGAGTTAGTGAAACTTACGATTTACCAATAGTGTGTGTGTGTATAACTTATAACAGATAGAACAGAATCTATCAAATAAACATTTGCATTTATGAATGTTGACTTTTAAAAACCCGTTTTGTACTAAGCAAATGAAAAAGGCATCCAGACATGCAAAATCCCCTGGAATTTTGCAATTTTTGCAATTTCTGAGAGAAAAACTAATATATCTTAATTTTTTAGTGGTGTTAATTCCAGATCAGACGCAGTTGACAGCAGCCAAAACACAACACTTGTTGAAGCCCTACAATTGACATGGATCAGTTACTTCCTTATGAAATACTAGGCTAAGAAGTTCCCTGTATATGAAAGTTGAGGGACAATTTTAGTCCTGAGATTTGCAATGACCGTTGCTTCAAGAATAGACTCAGGCATGTATATCTGTGTCAGTGGTGGGTTTCAAAAATTGTTCGAACCTACTCTGTGGGTGTGGCCTCCTTTGTGGGAGTGGCTTGCCACCCATGTGACCGGATGGGAGTGGCTTGCCGCCCATGTGACCGGATATGAAGATGCCGACGACACCTGTCAGAACCACCTTAAATTACCTCCCACACAGCACTGGCATGCATAAGAATAGGATGTAAACTTGTTTTTTAAAAGGCATCTTTGGTTTGCGTTAAAACAACTTCAACACACGCAATGTTCTGATTGCACCACAAACGCAGTAGTCATCCTTACCTTTCACAGAGGCACTGAGCTTTATAAATAGGAGCATGATAGTGTAGAATAATCATATCCAAGGACCAGTGGTGGGTTTCAAAATTTTTTGGAACCTCTTCTGTAGGTGTGGCCTGCTTTCCGGGTCCACTGGTGGAACCTCTTCTAACCGGTTCGGTAGATTTGACGAACCGGTTCTACCGAATAGGTGCGAACTGGTAGGAACCCACCTCTGATCTGTGTAGGCATCTGTATAAACAGCCAACAAACTTGGATTATACAGCTAAATAAGGTTGGTGAGTGGAGAAATAGATTTTGTTCCTTTTTTTGTCCAATTATCCTTCTGCAAATTGATGGTTTCCTCTCTTAAGTGCAACAGGAAATAAAGAATCCATACTAAATTGCTGGAGGGAAGGGAAAGTAATAATGGGTTGGGGTGTTTTTTTTTTTTTTTTTGTTTGCTTCTTCCTAGAGATCCTGTTGCTATTGACATTAAGTGGAAAATTAACAGTCTTTTTTTAATGTACTCAGCTCAGTGGAATGAAATTCATCCCTGGCTCTTTCCTATGTCGGTAGGAAATCAGTGAACAGCGGATCCTTTGGTTTGTAGGAAAATAATTGTGAGATATATATGCATGCATGCATGCATGTATGTATGTATGTATGTATGTATGTATGTATGTATGTATGTAGTGTCACAACCCATGGTATGCCCAAATATGGGAGGAAGCTTACTGCTTCCATTCTCTGTCTATCGGCTCTCTCTACATATCTATTTCCCTGCCTCAGCTGATAAAGGAGGAGAACCTTGTGGTTTAGTGGTTAATCTGCCTAATATGTAATACAGCCCAGGTTCAAATCCCAATAAGGGTATGGCTAGCTCATGAGTGCTAAATAGCTTGAAACAGATCTATACTAGTTTCCCTTTATTTATTTATCAGCACAAATACAACATATACATATACATATACATATACATATACATATACATATACATATACATATACATATACATATACATATACATATACATATACATATACATATACATATACACATACACATACACATACACATACACATACATACATGTATGCACACACACACACACACACACACACACACACACACACACACACACACATATATATATATATATATATATATATATATATATATATATATATATATACACATATATACACATATATATATAATTTATATATTAAATAAATCATGTTTCTTGGTTTTGTGTTTTGTATTCAAATTTATTAATTCATACCGTATCAGTTGGCAATTGCTCCATTAGTTAGGAAGAATTATGCAGTGATTATTTTGTTAACCTTCTAACTGGACGATTCTCTGATTCAACTCTAGGTGGACTGAAAAGTTAAGTAATTTTGATACCTGACCTCGTTTCTTTCATTTCGGTTAATATAAATTTATTTATTTGTTCAACCTATATGCTGCCCATCTTGTTTAAAGGTGACTCTAGGTGGCATACAATTATTAATGAATGATCTTCTTCATTTTTTAAAAAATACAATAGATTAGTCCCAAATATGACTCTTATGAAAATATGTAAATTTGATAGGTGGGATGGACTTCAATGGAGAGTGACCACTCTAATGGACATCTAAAGAACGTAATTCAATTACCAGATACTTGTGTTTTGGAGATAGAGCAGGTCAAGATTTAGACATTCTGGGAATTCCAGTGATGCTGTTTTATCATAGTATAGCAGCAATATTTTGAAAGCCCATCTTAGTATCTCTCTGTTCCAAATTATACCAAAAACATCAACTCAGGGTCATTTTGAGTTTCTTTCTCATGTTTACTTCAGCCCCTGGGCTATAGAATTCCTTCTTCAAGCTCTTTCTTAATGGCTTGTTCCTTCCCCTTCCCTCTTTAGTGTTTCTTTCATATCTTCTCCAAGGTTACTTCTAAATTCCTACATACCATGAAGAAAATGGTAAATTTTCACTTATCAGTAAGTTGGAAAGAGAAGGATACATAATGATTATCAATGTAATAAGAATTATGATTACAATCTTATGAATATATGAAGATGCTCTACTCTTAAAACAACCAGAGAGATTATATCTGTTTGAAACAGAATATTTGCAAGTTCATAGATTACCTTTTTATAATGGGAAGAAAAGAAAATCAGCTGTAGATAATGTTTTCAAATATTACACAACGGTACCTCTACTCTCATTATTTTTATTCTACACAAATTGCTTCTCTACACATTATTAGTTTAACAGTCAAGTTCGCACAAGGTATATTTTAAACTGCTTTAAATGGATGTGTGTTTTTCAAAATTCCTGTGTTTGCTTTAATACAGTGTGCACTGCTCTACTTTGTCATTGATTAGGTCAGAAATCCATGGTAAAAGTTTCTTTGTTATTTTGAGTCTCAGAGGATGCAAAATTCACCACGAGTTGTAGGGCAAATGCCTACTTGTAAGATAAATGGTTATTGCTTATCAATACAAGGGGAAAAGAGCTTTATCAAGTCAAGAAGAAGAGTTTGTCAACGTGTCCACTTAAGGAGTATACAGATATACACATTTGATTTTGTACAATGTCAACTTCAGAAGATAAATGCATGAGAAGAGAGAAAACCAAGGTGAAGTCAAGGCTGGTTTTTAAAAAGGGATATTTAGTTTTAAAGATTTGAAAAAGTATATAAGCTTAAGGGGAAAAAAACATGGTGAGAATTTCATTCAGGGCTGTAAGATTTGATTTCTCTAACAAAGGGTAAATGTCACTTCCAATTTTATTTTAAACTCTTGTTCAAGATACTTAAGATAACGATTTCAAAAATTGTTTTATTTTGTCCGCATTCTAAAGACATCAGAACTGTAAATCAGGAATGCTCAACCTTGGCAACTTTAAGACTTATGGGCTTCAATTCCCAGAATTCTGCAGAGAGCATGGCTTGCTGGAGAATTCTGGAAGTTGAAATCCATAGATCTTAAAGTTACAAGGTTGGATACCACTGCTAGGAACAAAAGCAAAAAGAAACTTCTCATCAGCGGTAACTCTCTCACTGTAACTAAGCAGTCCTCCTCAGTTCTCAAAATTAATCCAAGGTCTGATAAAATTAATGGAGGAAAATCCCAGATTTTAGGCTTCAGGATATGTTCTGGTCCATGTCACTATCATCAATATTCTGTACCTCATCATGCAGGATTGGTCAATATTAAAGACAGTACAGCAGTGTTCAAAGTATTTCGGTTATCCTTCCTGTTTCTATAACCTTAGTACATTTGTGATGGCAAAACCAATTTATGAGAAGATTGGAAAAATGCCAGTATTTTTAATGTGGCATATATTATTTTAAAACAATAAGATGGTTAAATATGTAATAATATTGTAACCATAACATTAAAGGGCCTGGGTTCCCAAACTAAATATATTGGAAGGATTCATAGATCCCTATGTACAGCCAGTTTTACATGTAAATGAATATATTTCTCTCTGTGTGTCAATAAATCAGCCTAAAATTAGACAAAGACTTCTGTTGGTTAACAAGTGTGATAATAGCATCAAGTTATATGCAAGTGATGTCAAAGCATATCTGTTGTTTCTGCTTTATGTTATTATGCTAGAACTTTCATAGAAGTAATGCAAATTGCTACAATAACTACATATTTATTTTTCAAAGTAATATATGCCACACAACAAATATTGGTGTTGTTGGTGAGATCAGAAGTTCCAGAAGTCAAAGGGACACATTAATGATCTTATTAAACTCTATTCATATTTTCTGATTTGGTGTCGGTGAGTTCTGTACTATATTGGACTCAACTCATGGCTTTAACAGCAACTGTGGCCATTTTATCAACTGAGCTAAGAATATCTCTGTCAGTTTAAGGGGAGGAAGCCTCCTTGGGTGGTATCCCAACATAATTTCTAATCTTTCAAGTGCCAAATATAAGATATTAGCATTTGAGATTGGTATTGAAATGGACAGGGAACCTGGAGAGGAAATCAGATTCCTGTAACTTATAACAATTTCGACTTCCTGATGCTGATATTTATATCAGTGCCAGAGGTGGGTTCCTACCACTTCGCACCTATTCGGTAGAACCGGTTCGTCAAATCTACCAAACCGGTTACAAGAGGTTCCACCAGTGGACCCGGAAAGCAGGCCACACCTACAGAAGAGGTTCCATTTTTTTTGAAACCCACCACTGGTCCTTGGATGTGATTATTCTACACTATCATGCTCATATTTATAAAACTCGGCGCCTCTGTGAAAGGTAAGGATGAGTATTGCGTTTGTGGTGCAATCAGAACATTGCGTGTGTTGAAATTGTTTTAACGCAAACCAAAGATGCCTTTTAAGAAACAAGTTTACATCCTATTCTTATGCATGCCAGTGCTGTGTGTGAGGTAATTTAAGGTGGTTCTGACAAGTGTTGTCGGCATCTTCATATCCGGTCACATGGGCGGCAAGCCACTCCCATCCGGTCACATGGGCGGCAAGCCACTCCCACAAAGGAGGCCACACCCACAGAGTAGGTTCGAACAACTTAAAACCACTTACAACCTTCGCAGGTCCTTACGTGTTCTGTCATTTGACAGAGAGTGGTCACACCTGAAATTATCCTAATTCATGTTTGTGATCTATTATCCTCTGCAACTTTTTCTGCCTGCAGTATACTGCAGGATATAATTAAGATCCATGTATAGTTCAACGGCATTAAATTTTATTAAACTTAGAATGAATATTTTCATGACCTCACATAAAATTGAAATTGATTGTTAGTATATCTGATAAACAATGTATAATGCATTGCTTTAAAGAGTCTAAGAATACAAAGATTAATCCTCACTAAATAAACCAAGGAATTTTTTTTAAATGCGCAGTTTCTGGAAAGTGGGGCAATACATTGATACATAATGAGTGAAGTTGGGGAGGGAGGGTGGGAGGGAGCGGAGTTTACTAAGTTGGAGGAGGGGTGTTGGACTTTAAGGTATTATGATTGTACATGTATACTGCTATTTTTTCTTTTTTATACATATTGAAATGGAATTATAAATACCATCAACACAAAAGGGAGTTTGCTCAGAAGCTGAAATACACCAAGTGAATGAGAGGAAGAGTGGGAAGCAGAGGAGAGAAGAAAGATAGGAAGAGAGGGACAGGAGAGAGGGTGAGGGGGGGGAAGATGAGGTGTATAAGGAGGAGTGGTAAGGGAAGAGAGGAGAAGGAGAAAGGAAGGGGAAGTAGAGTAGAAAATGATGGAGGGAAGACAGGATGTAGAAGAGTTGGAAGCAGAGGAGAGAAGAAAGATAGGAAGAGAGGGACAGGAGAGAGGGTGAAGGGGGAAGATGTGGTTTATAAGGAGGAGTGGTAAGGGGAGAGAGGAGAAGGAGAAAGGAAGGGGAAGTAGAGTAGAAAATGATGGAGGGAAGACAGGATGTAGAAGAGTGGGAACCAGAGGAGAGAAGAAAGATCGGAAGAGAGGGACAGGAGAGAGGGTGAGGGGGAAGATGAGGTGTATAAGGAGGAGTGTTAAGGGGAGAGAGGAGAAAGGAAGGGGAAGTAGAGTAGAAAATGATGGAGGGGGGAAAGGATGTAGAAAGGGGGAGCAGAGAGGGGGAAGAAAGTGTTGGATAAGGTATAAATATGGTGTATGGAGAGCAGAAGAGCCAATAACTGGTTCCCCCCCCCTTTGGTAGTTGATGGTAAGATGAATTGACGTAATTACTTAATAATACAACATGATATTGACTATGTAATAGTATACATGTGATTATATGCTATGAAAATGGAAAATAAAATAAAAATTCTATGTAAAAGATACATAAGGAGTGAAGAGCGTGCAGGGTATCACTTTGTGTGTTTACAGTGAAGCTTTAAAAGAATTCTTTCTTTGTGTAATTTGGTCCCTCCATTTCATCTGCCTATTTTCCTCCAGAACTAAAAACTTGTAGACAAAGGAAAGCAGAGATAAACTGGAGTAATATTATTGAGCTTAAAGGAGACCTTTGCCCATATGTCCATCCATCTGTGACTATATTGTAATTACTAATATTATGTATGATGTCTTCCATTGCTTGGCAGGGATTCTAGTCCTCGGGGGACACTCCAGAACATGTCACTGCAGTGCAAAATAAGGAACACAGAAGTCAAATTATGTATTTCAATGGGGAAATGTCATTTGCCTTCCCAACTTGATAGTGCCAAACCATTGTCACTGAAAAAGAGAACAGCATGATGGACTTTAATGTAATCTTCCAGTGCAGTCCATCTCTTGACAGCAACATGGGAGCACATTTCAGAGTTTGGAGAAACCTTTTACTAACTTGAAACATCATCATTCTACATAGAACTTACATTCTACATGGAATTACAGTGTTAAAAAAGAAAACACAGAAAAATAAATCACGTAATTGGAATCTATGGGGTTGAGAAATACTATTTGGGACATAAGCCTATGTTTAAGGATCAGTTCATCTTGGTCATTCCAAATCTAACAGCTGCCCCTTACTTTGCTTCAGTGGTGGGTTTCGAAAATTGCTGGAACCTACTCTGTGGGTGTGGCCTCCTTTTGTGGGAGTGGCTTGCCACCCATGTGACCGGATGGGAGTGGCTTGCTGGCCATGTGACCGGATATGAAATTAAGAATTAGTACTTAGGTCGGTCCAAGTAGCTATTCAGAAGTTAGTGGTTAGAAGCAATCGTAAAGCAAGATATGGAATTAAAACCAGAAATATTTTGTTGGCTATTTGAAAGGAAGTATAATATATATTTAATTTTACACATGTTAGCAGCTGCTGGAATTGTGTTTTCCACAACCGTGGAAAAACGGAGATATGTAAATGAATAAATATTACAATGTGCAGGGATAAATAAATTGACAATTAAAATCAAGAAGGCTTTGAATACTTCTTCACATGGGATTGGTTTTAGCAATTGTCAACTAACAGAAACAGAAATTAGAAATCCAACAGTATGAAAGAGAACACCAATTATGTAAGGAAAGGTCCCTAAAATATATAAGGAAATATTACTAGATCATTATTAATGCGTAGATAACTGCAGGACATTACACACCCACCAGTGGTGGGTTTCAAACAATTTTGGAACCTTTTATGTAGGTGTGGCCTGCTTTCTGGGTCCGCTGGTGGAACCTCTTCTAACCGGTTCGGTAGATTTGATGGACCGGTTCTACCGAACAGGTGCAAACTGGTAGGAACCCACCTCTGCTTTGCTTGATTGAGAACCATAGTGGTTTAATAATGAAGATGTTGGACTGGTATCAAGGATATCCAGGTTCAAGGCCATCCTCAATCACAAAAACTCATTAACTGATTTTGAACAACTACTGAGAGACAATCAGAGAGGACCAATAGTGTAGGGGTTAAGGTGGGGGCCTAGAAACCAGGAGTCTGTGAGTTCTAGTCCTGCCTTAGGCATGAAAGCTCAGCTACATAACTTTGCCAGTTTCTCTCTCAGCCCAATTCACCTCACAGAGTTGTTCTTGTGGGGAAAATAAGAGAAAGGAGGAATATGTCCAATATTTATAACTCAAGATAACTCAGAGACTGCAACTAGTCCAGAATGCAGCCGCGCGAGCAATATTGGGTGTACCTAGGTACACCTATGTTACACCTATCCTCCGCGAGCTGCACTGGCTACCCATGGGTCTCCAGACGCAATTCAAGGTGTTGGTTATTACCTTTAAAGCCCTACATGGCTTAGGACCAGCGTACCTGTGAGACCGCCTACTGCCACATTCCTCCCAATGGCCGGTGAGATCCCACAGAGTTGGCCTCCTTCAAATGCCGTCAGCCAGACAGTGTCGGCTGGCGGCTCCCCGGAGGAGGGCCTTCTCTGTGGCTGCTCCGACCCTTTGGAATGAATTACCCCCAGAGATCCGGACCTTACCCACTCTCATGGCTTTCAAAAAAGCTGTCAAGACCTGGCTTTTCTGGCAGGTCTGGGGCTGTTGACCTCATTGTTGAGGTCCAGCCCCAACTGAAATTAATGTATTTGTGTTGTTTTTAACTTGTCTTATTTTCTTTTTATTTTCTTTTATTTCCTTTCTCTCCCCTTCTGTAAGCCACCCGGAGTCCTCCAGGATTGGGCAGCCTATAAATAAAATTAAACTTAAACTTATAAAGTAATTAAAATGGGACAAGAATCTCATAAATAAGCCAACTGTCAACCCAAACCTACCTTACAGGATTGTGACTGTGAGAAAGAAAGTGCACAAATACTCACCTTGAACTGCCATATTAAAAGTGAGACATAGAACCAGTAAACAAATAGCAAAATAAATTGCAGCTTTTGTTTTCATGTTGGCTAGCCTAAAATGCAGACTTCATTTCACTAGGCAACCTTACGTTCTTGAGAATTTGCTTATCAAAAACTAATATCCCTAGAAAAATGGAATCCATAATGAAATACTCAAATATTAAAAAACAGAAATAGATTTATATGATTTGGAGACATGGACTTATTTTCTTCCTGTACAAATTTTTACCAGGAAAATAAGACACACTATCCAGCTGCTGCATTTAAAAACAGTCATTTTTTAAAAAAGAATTATAAGCAAATCTTCAACAGCTAGACACTTGCATAGCACTGACAAGTGTTTACACAACTTATGAAATCAAGAACTAAGTAAACAAATGTCCACATAGCTGGAACGCTGCTTGTTTCACTCGGAGGTATAAGAAACATGCCTCTTAAGCTTTTTAATATAGCCAGGATCAACTTTTGCTCGCAGTGTTCACAACTCAAACATACCCTGCATAACTGAAGGATGAAAAAAGGCAGTAATAACTTGTTGAACATAATGCAGTTCTTTCGCTCAGAAAAAGACGGGCTGGATTTATTTACAGAATTTTGGGTTCATCGCGAGTTGCCGTTTGGGGGCAACGATATAAATTTCCCCCTTATATTTGTTGCTCTGAACCTATGTGTAATTGTTAAAACTGCTTTCAAAATGAGTTTTCTTTATTATGAAAATTACTTCCTGTTTCCTTACATTAATCTATATAAATATAATAATGAGATATTGCTATTTTAGTGGGTTTATGATGTATGGTTGTTGTTATTATGTAAATATATGTTTTCGTTTTATCATATTTATTGCCTGTGTCTTATCTATGTCCCAGTAGTGGGTTGCAGGCAGTACGTGCCGGGATGAGGGTACCGGTGCCTGCCGGAAGGAGCCACTGTACCAGAGGTGGGTTTCTACCAGTTCGCACCTATGCGGTAGAACCGGTTCGTCAAATCTACCGAACCGGTTAGAAGAGGTTCCACCAGTGGACCCGGAAAGCAGGCCACACCTACAGAAGAGGTTCCAAAAATTTTTGAAACCCACCACTGGTCCTTGGATATGATTATTCTACACTATCATGCTCCTATTTATAAAACTCAGGGCCTCTGTGAAAGGTAAGGATGACTACTGCGTTTGTGGTGCAATCAGAACATTGATTCAGTTAGTTAGGAGTCTCCCCCAACGGATACAATTGGAATTAGAGCCGAGGTGGTGCAGTGGTTAGAGTGCGGTACTGCAGCCACTTCAGCTGACTGCTAAGCTGCAGTTCGGCGGTTCAAATCTCACCGGCTCAGGGTTGACTCAGCCTTCCATCCTTCCGAGGTGGGTAAAATGAGGACCCAGACTGTGGGGGCGATATGCTGACTCTGTAAACCGCTTAGAGAGGGCTGAAAGCCCTATGAAGCGGTATATAAGTCTAACTGCTATTGCTATTGCTAATTAATAATAACAATTTATTAAGTGCAAAAGTATAGGCAACAGCGGATCCGAGGTTGCTCTCCAAATACTTCTGATTTCAGGAAAAAGTTATAATTTCAAAAAAAACCGAATCAGACAAAAGGGAAATGAAAATGCGTAAAGCAAAACATGTCATGCCCTCATCTTTTAATGATCAAGAAGCCATCCTAGGGTGGACTACCAGAAGGGCAGGTGATAACCAGTTGGCTTTTGCAAAAGAGAATCCCTGCTTACATTTTGTACTTCAGCCAACAGCCATAAACCACACACAAAAAAGCCCAGAACAGAGAAGGTCAAAGGAAAAGAATTATATGAATAAATAAGAACAATGTAATGAGGGAGTTCTATTGAGATTAATTACGAGATACACACCACAGGGATGGGGGGTTTACACAATGATAATGCTATCGTAAGGAAGATCAAAAGAGAGCAAAAATCTTAGCTGCCCGCCCAAGAGATGATTCTGCATTCCTTGAAACACCAGGGCATTGAGCTTTGTACGACAGAGCTGTTGATTAATCAGATGTGGTGGGAGGTAGCTGGCCTGCCAAGATCACCATCCCTTCCAGGGTAGGCAATTTATTGAGAGTTAGAAATCTGACTTAAAAGCCCGTGCTGTATTCAGAAACATACAGAAACACTCAACAGCCATGCAAAGCTATCCTGTCTTGGTATTGCTCTCCAGAGCCAGGCTAATGAGAAGTTTTTTCTTTCTTTTTCTTTTTACAGGTACGGTATGCTGATAATACCCACAGGGATTGGCATCTTCACCAGACAGTTAGATCATCTTTCCCTCCATGCAAGTGTTTTATAATAAATGATAAGGCATCTTAATGTAGTTGTGAAGCTGGGCCGTAGTATCATTTTGGCTCTGTACGTCTCTGAAGTTAAATAGCATTTGCTTTTTGAGACTGTTGCAGTAGATCTGTTTGTTACGAATCCCCCTATTGTCAGCACCTCTCCATTTAATAATTAAGAAAGAAAAACCATGAGACTCCATACGTGGAAAATCAAATGTACTTTTACTAATTAAAAATGGTTAAAGAGCGGTTGCATAGCGAAGTCTGATTAATTAAGCGCGAAAGCAGTTGATATATACAATAGCCCATTCCACACCCCCTGGCATCATAGGCCTAGTCCAATCATAAGTCCTTCAAGTGTCAGGTGTGAGATAACTTCAAAAGGCGTCACGAAGATGGAATGTCGGTGCCGTTAGTCCAGGCGGGAAACACCCACGCATGCGTAGTCTGACCATCCAGACAACTCCAGAACATTCCTCCAGCACATCGAGTAACCCCACCCAAATACCATGCCCTCCCTCCCCGTTTCATGGCAGCTGAAGCAACAGCAAAGCAGAAGCTGACACCTATTTACTGAAGCTTACATTCAGATTTTGCAACTAAAGTGGAGATTTTAGTTTGAGTTCAAAGCATCATCACTTTACTGGGGGGGGGGGGTCTGCTAATTTGGTGTCTGGTAGCCTAAAACACTGTTTGGTTTTAGTTTGACTCAAGGTAAAAATGGAAGGAATCATTTAAACTCAAGAATGCAGATTACAGGATCAAAGATTCTTGGCTTCCATGAAATAGAGAATATTGAGAAAAACATGCACTGGCTGATTATTTAAAAGAAAGTCAAGAACTTCTATTAATCGAAGTAAAGAATAAAAATCTATTGAAGGTCCAACAGACGAAACAAGAATACAGAAAAGATGTGATAAAATCAAGAATGGAGAGTTGGCAGAACAAAGCACTGCATGGCCAATTTCTGGAAAAAACCAAAGATGAAACAATGGAGAACTGAGTTGGCAGTAGGGAATGAGAGCTACGGAATGGTTAATATCAAGCGAGGAATTTTCCAGGGTGATTCACTTTCACCTCTTCTCTTCATCATCGCAATGATCCCACTATCAGTAATTAAAAAAAAAATGAAATTAGGCTACCAAACAGCCAAAGAAGCTGAAAAAATTTCGCATTTACTATATATGGATGATTTGAAACTCTATGGAAAGTCAGAAATAGAAATCCAATCATTGACAAACACAGTCGGAGTATTCAGCACCGATATTTCAATGCAGTTTGGCATGGAAAAATGCGCCACTGTATCCATAAAAAGGGGCAAAATCACTGCATGTGAGGGAATTGAAATGCCCAATGGCCAATTAATTAAATGCAAAGAAAATGAAGCCTACAAATACTTAGGCATTCTGCAGTTGGATAACATCAAGCATGGAGAAGTAAAAACTATTGTCAGGCAAGAGTACACCAACAGAGTTAGGAAAATTCTGAAATCTAAATTGAATGGTGGAAATACAATCAAGGCCATAAATACCTGGACAATACCAGTTATAAGAACTATACCACAGCTGGTATAGTTAACTGGACACAAGCTGATTTGGACATTTTGGACCGAAAAACCAGGAAACTAATGACAATGCACTACAGTTTACATCCACGTGGTGATACTGATAGACTGTACCTGCCACAAAAATCAGGTGGCAGAGGATTATCACAAGTGAAGCAAACAGTTGAAGAAGAAAAACATGCACTGGCTGATTACTTAAAAGAAAGTCAAGAACATCTATTAATCGAAGTAAAGAATAAAACTCTATTGAAGGTCCAACAGACGAAACAAGAATACAGAAAAGATGTGATAAAATCAAGAATGGAGAGTTGGCAGAACAAAGCATTGCATGGCCAATTTCTGGAAAAAATCAAAGATAAAGTGGACAGTGAACAAACTTGGTTATGGTTAACAACAGGTACATTAAAGAAAGAAACAGAGTCACTAATCCTGGCTGCGCAAGAACAAGCTATCCGCACAAATGCCATTAAGGCCAAAATCGAAAAATCCTCTGATGATGCCAAATGCAGACTTTGCAAAGAAGCTGATGAAACTGTTGATCACATACTCAGCTGCTGTAAAAAAATCACGCAGACGGATTATAAATTGCGGCACAATTCAGTAGCACAAATGATCCATTGGAATTTGTGCAAAAATTATAATATTAAAACAGCAACAAACTGGTGGGAACATCAGCCTGAAAAAGTCACCGAAAATCAGATGGTCAAGATCTTGTGGGATTTTCACATACAAACGGACAAAATACTGGCGTGTAATACACCAGACATCACACTGGTTGAGAAAAATAAGGTCACAATCATAGACATTGCAATACCAGGTGATAGCAGGGTCGCCGAGAAGGAACATGAAAAAATCACAAGATACCAGGACTTAAAAATCGAAATTCAACGACTATGGCACAAACCAGCAGTGATAATTCCAGTGGTAATTGGCACACTGGGTGCTATTCCAAAAGCACTGGAATTACATTTAAAACAGTTAAAAATTGACAAAATCACCATCAGTCAAATGCAAAAAGCCGCACTGCTTGGATCTGCACGCATATTACGAAAATACGTTATGACGTCCTAGGCCCCTGGGTGGGGCCCGACTAGTAACCAATGCCAAATCCGGCGAAACAACTGGCCGCTGTGATACAATTTTGTTGTTGCAAATAATAATAATAATAATACTGCAGATCACACAATAGTATATGTAATGGAACCTTATATATAATATAAACATATGTATAATTTTACCTGAATGGGTTGAATGTTTTACATCTGCATAATTCATGAGCATTTTAAAATTTATCTTAAATAAAGTATATTGCTATATGTTTCAAACATTATATTTCACTTTCTGGTTTTTCAAATTTTGTTAGCTTGCTTTGAGTATTTGCCAAAGAAGAAAAGAAGTTCACGCATAAAATAAATAATTATTTAAAACAGACTAAGCAATTATTATATTATTTTTGATAATATGACTTTTGTAATTTTGGAAACTTCTAAAATGGCATTATTTGCAAAGTATCAATGTTTGTTTGGCTAATTTTGCCAGCGATGATGCTTTTATCATCATTTTTTAACCATGGAAGAGCCAGGAAAAAGCTGAAAGAATAATTAAAAAACCCAAATTCTTCTACCAGCCAAAATTTCAGTGCTCTGTGCAACTAGCTGGTGACTACTTTGCCAGAAATAGATTTGCTACTAGTTTAAAAGCCAGAATGAACAGATGTCTTACAGTGTGCTTTATAAATAAACTAGACTTGGCCTTCCAGATCTCAGAAAAGGTGCCTTAATTCAATGCTATGGAAATGCCATTGAGAGCAACGAGTAAGAATAGAGGCAACAGCCAAGGCATTTCAGCGAATTTTGCTCTTGGTTTGATTCTCTTTTTTTCTGTTCAGTAACCTTTGCTAGACCTTTAACCTCCAGAATTTGTCCACCTGGGTTGCTGAACAGAAGACTAAATTCTGCAGCAATAAAATGAACAATTTTCTGTTATTTTGTCCTACTAAGTTAAAATCCATTTTTTTAATCTTAAGAAGCATATTAAATTACTTTATTTCTTTTGCTCTATTCTACATAGGTGTCTGTCTGTCTGTCTGTCTCTCTCTCTATATCTATCTATCTATCATCTATCTATCTATCTATTTATCTATCTATCTATCTATCTATCTAGTTATCTCTCTCTCTCTCTATTTATCTATCTCTATCTATCTATCTATCTATCTATCTATCTATCTATCTATCTATCTATCTATCTATCTATCTATCTATCTATCTATCTATCTAGTTATATCTATCTATCTATCTTCTTTCTATCTATCTATCTATCTATCTATCTATCTATCTATCTATCTATCTATCTATCTATCTATCTATCTATCTATCTATCTATCTATCTATCTATCTATCTATCTATCTATCTCTAATCTATCTATATCTATCATCTATCTATCTATCTATCTATCTATCTATCTATCTATCTATCTATCTATCTATCTATCTATCTATCTATCTATCTATCTAGTTATATCTATCCATCTATCTTCTTTCTATCTATCTATCTATCTATCTATCTATCTATCTATCTATCTATCTCTAATCTATCTATATCTATCATCTATCTATCTATCTATCTATCTATCTATCTATCTATCTATCTATCTATCTATCTATCTATCTATCTATCTATCTATCTATCTATCTATCTATCTATCTATCTAGTTATATCTATCTATCTTCTATCTATCTATCTATCTATCTATCTATCTATCTATCTATCTATCTATCTATCTATCTATCTATCTATCTATCTATCTATCTATCTATCTATCTAAATATCATCATCATAGTATACACATTATTTTCCAAGTATTTCTTTAATCATAAAACAACATAGTACTGACTATATCCTTATTTTCAATGTTCAAAGTTACAATGGCACCAAAAATGACTTAAAGGAGAATATTTATATTTATAGCTCACGGTTGATATGAGCAGGGGTAATATTTAGCAGGTTTTGACAGCAAATACTCTGACTGGCCCAAAAGTGGGGTGGGAATGGGGATTTTGCAGTATCCTTCCCCTGAGTGGGTTGGGAATGAGGATTCTTCCCCTGCCACACCCACTAAGCCACAACCACACAATCGGTAGTTAAAAAAAACGAATTTCACCACTGATATGAGACTACCAGTGGATTCATAGTCATTTTCAAATTGCACCACTTCCATTATTCTGCTTCCTCTTTTCTTCAACCTCTTTTTCCTTTCCTTTAGAAAAAAAATTAGAACCTAGCCGCTGCGATTTCCCTTTTCCTTTTTATACATTCAATAATTCTTTTTAACAATGAAAATTAGAATGGTTATTGTAGGTTTCATTATGCAAGGTGTGAATAACATTTAAAAAGGCGGAAGAAAATAAATGTTCCTAATTTTCTTAGGAGGGTATTAAAAAAAAGAGAGGGGGAGGAGAAGTACTTGTACTAATATATGCCACATTTATCCCGTAAACAAAGGTGAGCATTCGAGGCCTCTGAACGTTGTGAATTTTCCTAATACATCAAAATTATAGTAACACCTGTCATAAGTACCTCTGCGCCGATCAATCATGAGAGTTGCAGGGTGTTCAGTTGTTCTCATTGTGGTATTGTCAACAAGCCACAGGTGTGCACTGCATGAAGAGACAAAATAAGATTCGGCGGAATGCAGTAACACTGTTGGGCCCACAATACATTTGTCTTAAGACAGGGAAATGCCTCTATTAAGTCACGACTGTGTTTCATGGAACTTTTAGCTCGTATTATAACTGAACAGAGTTTTGACTTACGGTGGCAAGCATGGAGAATGGACAATGGCAAGCCACATCAGTCCAGTGCAGAGGTGGGTTCCTACCAGTTCGCACCTATTCGGTAGAACCGGTTCATCAAATCTACCGAACCGGTTAGAAGAGGTTCCACCAGTGGACCCGGAAAGCAGGCCATACCTACAGAAGAGGTTCCAAACATTTTTTGAAACCCACCACTGGTCCTTGGATAGGATTATTCCACACTATCATGCTCATATTTATAAAACTCAGTGCCTCTGTGAAAGGTGAGGATGACTACTGCGTTTGTGGTGCAATCAGAACATTGCGTGTGTTGAAGTTGTTTTAACGCAAACCAAAGATGCCTTTTAAAAAACAAGTTGACATCCTATTCTTATGCATGCCAGTGCTGTGTGTGAGGTAATTTAAGGTGGTTCTGACACGTGTCGTCGGCATCTTCATATCCGGTCACATGGATGGCAAGCCACTCCCATCCGGTCACATGGGCAGCAAGCCACTCCCACAAAGGAGGCCACACCCACAGAGTGGGTTCGAACAATTTTTGAAACCCACCACTGGTCCAGTGGTGGGATTCAATTTTTTTACTACCTGTTCTGTGGGCGTGGTTTGGTGGGTGTGGTTACTGCAAAGGTTACTGCAAAATCCCCATTTGCTCCTGATCAGCTGGGACTCCGGAGGCAGAGAATAGAGGGGGGCGGGGCCAGTTAGTGATGGTATTTACCAGTTCTCCGAACTACTCAAAATTTCCGCTACCGATTCTCCAGAACTGGTCAGAACCTGCTGAATATCACTTCTGTGTCCGTCCCTCCTTCCTCAGTGATATAGGTAATCCTTGACTTAGAACCATAATGGAGTCTGCTCATTACATTCATCATGCTGCTGGGCACAATTTTACAAGCTTTTTTGTGGCGGATGTTAAGTGAACATCGTATACCCTTGACCGAAGATCGGTACACTCCTTCTATCTGGGATGGTCGTCCTCTTCCACCGAGCGCGCAGCTTTGGGAGGGACGCACATGGAGCGATGAGGGAGGAAGGGGACACCCGCCTAGCCAGCCAGATCAGCCGAATCAACCCTGGCGATCAATGGGGTGACAGATGTCGCAGCCAGATCGCCCTCACATCCCAACATCAGAGTGCCCAAAACCAGAACTAAATGCTAGAGGTTTTTTTTTTTTTTGCAAAAAAAATATAAAAAATGCAAATTGCAGTCATATGACCTCAGGACATGGTAGTAAATACAGTATGTGCCAGTTTCCAAGCACCCAAAATGTGATTATGTGGCCATGGGGAGGGGGGGAAGCAGTCAAAACTTAAGAACTGAGTTCTAAATTCATTTTAGGAAGGTCTTTAATAACTTTGAACAGTTGCTAAGCAACCTGTTGAGGACTACCTGCAGTTACGGAAATGTACTATTTCACCTATCTCCTAGCTTCTATCTACTCACAATGATAATGTAACCCGTATCTCCCAACAACAACTCTTAACATCAACATGGCTTCAAAATCACTGGCCAAATGACTGTGACGTTGAAAGAATGAGGAAATTAGCATCATCGCATTGCAACCCAAGCTTCCCACTTCCTGGTATGTGGCTAATGATAATGGCATGCATATTACAAATTGGGAGAAGCCTGCAGAAGTGACATTGTAACCTGCACTATCATTTTGAAAAAGCAGCAAGTGCCAGCATGCCAGAGGTGGGTTCCTACCAGTTCGCACCTATTCGGTAGAAGCGGTTCATCAAATCTACCGAACCGGTTAGAAGAGGTTCCACCAGTGGACCCGTGTGAGAGTGAGCTTACATTGGGAATACAAGCATTCTCACAATCCGATGGACCACTTCACGAATTCTAATTCCTAGGCTGCTTTGGCAATGAGACACGCACACACTGCAGACTGGGTGAAAAATGGTGGCTTCTGGCTAAACCAGAACACTTTTTATTAAGAAAGTTCAAAGAAAGCTAGTCAGCAGTTAATTCAAAAGGATCTCACAGTATGTTACAAATCACTTCTTGATTACACATTCTGGCAGAAAGGCAGGGAGGAGGGACAAAAGGTACTCTTTGATAAGGGGAAATGAGGAGGTATGGAATTGTACAGAGAGCTACATTAGGCATATGGGAATGACTGATTTGTTACACGAGGCGGCAAGAGGATGCAAGGCTAATTCTGTGTGTTTATATCTCAGATAATAGAGGCCTCTCATCTCTGTGTGTATCTGTGTATTGCTATTCACATAGACACCCGAAATGAATTCGGCTTCCTTATCTAAAAGCTTTCCCAGGACTGTTCTTTCCATATGGCTCTTTGGCAAATGTTCACTGGGATCTTTTGATCCAGATAGAATTGATCCAGATATTCTATCCTATCCTATTGATCCCAGCTAATTTCACCCAGCCAATTATGGGGTAATTTCCCACATCTCCTCCTTTTTTATTTTTTAAATGGAAGCAATTGCCATGGGTTGTTTCTTTCTCACAAATCCCCCTTCCATTGGGTATCCAGGGATTATTAATTCTGATGTATTGACACTTATTAATAATGCGTGATGCTTCTGGATAGTTGCGTCCGCAATACTTTGCATAGTGGATCTCAATAATGGTATTATGCATGGCAACATAGTTAATCCCAAAAATATCATCCCAATAAAAAATAAACCTTGCTTCCAATTGTTAAAAATACCTCCAAGCCAACCGTCAGTGTCCAATATGCCTTTCCAAGTTTGTACAGGAACATGTGCAGTTTGTATCATATTTTTTCTATCACAATTCCAGAATCATCAATTTGTATACAACAATTACTAAGATTAAATTTACCACACACTCCGCCTTCGGCAGCAAGCAAATAGTCTAAGGCTAAACGATTTTGCATAATATAAGTTCTTGACAATACACTTTCTTTTGCAAGCTTAGTTAATGCCAATGCAGTTTCATTTGTAATTATTTCTAATACAGCTTGTAATCTAATAATGCGATTTATCATATATATCGGCGTTCTATATCCCCACGATCCGTCTTGTGCCCATGTCGCAGGATCATAATATGCAATAATTCTCTCAGGGGGCCACTCATCATCCTTCCAGTTACCTATTTTTATCCCTTTAGCAAGATCTATTGTACGTTTACGTCTTTCAAGAGTATCATATACAGGGACTCCCAATTTTTGTTTTTTCTCTATAGGCATTAGGAAGAATGAAGGCTGAATCGCCCCTAAGATGCATGACCCATACCAACCCGTGGGTAACATATTATAGGCAAAATTACCACATATCCAATATAACCCATCAGGTGAATTCCACACAATAGTATCATTTTCAGGGTCTGAAAGTCCTCGTAACTTAGTTACTTCCAGCAATGAGTTTTCAGGTTTGGTCATATTAGTTTGTGAAACCCAAGTGTTATTTTCCCACTCATTAGAACATTTTAAAAATCCCATAGGTTTATTTCTTTTAGTCTGATTATTTTTATTTCTGGTATAACATATGTGACCTATTATATGAGAGGTAACTTGCCAGGTTTCATTGAAGTTGTTATTAAAGGTGAAGTTCCCTTTCCATTGTGCTATTTCAGTATAGTTTGCTTCTTGTACATGCCATGGCCAGCGATCTCCCATAGTGGTTCCTCCACATACAAAACAATTTTTTAACATAAGTTCTGTAGCAACTTCTTGAGCCAAATTAATAAACATATTTTTTGCTTTTGGAGGTGTAGGTAGATCGTTAAGTTTAGCAATCTCCTGCTCATAACTCCAAAAAAACTTTACAGGTTGATTTGTCAATTTTGTTGCTTCAGTTTTTACAATGATGTATCCATAAGGATCCTTTCCTGTTTTATCTATACCAATACCATAATGATAGTATCGGGTGCCTAAAGTACCTGCTACCTGTGCAGTAAGGCAGAGTGGTGTGCAGTGATGGGATTGACAATCAGTAGTGACTGGAGTAATAGAAAGATCGAAATGGTTAGGTCCATAGCCACTTGTATACCAATATACACTCGGTTGGGTATAGCCTCCATGTGCTGAAAGTGTCGAGCGAGTGAATAAATATCTGTGGTTTTGGATATATGATTGTTCCCACGACTGTCCTCCACAGGTTACCCCTGCGGATCCTGTTCCTTGCCCTATAGCAATTGCTAAGCATGTATCAAAACAAACAGTAATGGGTGCCATTCCCTTTGAAACATTATGGGCTATGTATCCTGATAATCTTTGTGCTGTAAGAAATTGATGTTTTAAACTAGATCCTCCTTTATAGCCATAAACATAGATGCTACTTGTTATGGGTCCTACCGCTTTTGGTTCATAACATTGTATCCCATTTGGTGTATAGCATTGATTGTATTGTGTATTATTATGTGTGCATGGTGGTATTAAGGTTCCATTGCATTCAGGTTTCATAGTATAATATATTAAGGTCATGGAAATTGTTTTGCCTTGTTTGGTTTTTTGTAAACAGGCTGTGCAAATGTCCTCTTTTATCTCTCTTTTTGTAAGGTGGTGAGAGCTGTCTCCTCCTATCTCTTGTTGATAACTCAATAGTGTTAAGAACCACTCACTAACTGGGGGAAATTTTATACTTGCTCTTGAGGTTACTTCTGTTTTTATTATTTTATTAGGTAACCCTTTTTGGTATTGTGTGCATTGATACCAACCTATAGAATTCTCTGTAATTTTTATTCTAATATGTGATAAACAGCCGTTCTCTTTCGGGTGTGAAATACCTCTCACATTTTGGATTGCCTTTTTGAATTTTGCAGGCAAAAATTGCCATGTAATTAAACACGCTGCAGCTGGATTTTTCAAATAACAAGTTAAGGTAACTTGTGTATTGGCTTCTCCATATGTATTGTGAGGGTAGATGCATATCCCTTGAGAATCGCAGTTTTCCCCATTGGAGTGTGGAATGATCGCTCTTTTTGAGTGGTTGTGTGTAAAAGGAATTTCTTGAATATCCTCCACTATTCCCTTCTTATTTTTGCGTTCATATTCACATGCCCCCCATATAATTAAAAGCATAATTCCCATCCCCAACATCATTAGCAAAAGGTGCAACAGAAAATGCTTACAAGACATCGGAAGAGCCCAAAAATCCCAAAATCCCATTTCCTGTCCAGGCGAAGGTCCTCTGAAAAATGGGCATCGGGGCTGACGTACTCTGGGAACATATGACCGGCCAACGACCTGTTCCGGACGGATTTTCATCTTGAGTACTAAATATCAAAAGAGGGGTCAATAGATCTTACGTGATAATCGTTAGAAAAGGGATTGTCAATAGTTAGTTGTACTGTTGGCGTGATACGAAGTTCAGTGTGAGAAGGATTGGTATAGGAAAATTTTTCCTCAAGATACTGTTCAATTATCACAATGTCACACGGGATCCTGCAGTCAATGCACAGCTCACAGGAATAACAGTGGGAGCAGCAGCAATTCTAGTCGTCTGTTGTTTGAAACAAAAGGGATAGGCTTGCTTCGGGATCCTTTTTATCATCTGTTTTTACCGGTCTTTCATGAAACGGTCGTATGCATCTTCCAGGAACCCACAACACTCTGTCCGGGAGTTGCACGGCCGCGTAACCACGTCCCCAAGTAACAAGCTCCACTGGGCCCTTCCACTGAGGGTCTGGTAATTGTCTGTAATAAACAAGAGGGCGGGGAGAAACTACGCTACTCTGAAAATGTCTTCCCCCCGCTGTGGAAGCTATGGGTGAGCCTGTAAGATTCAAAAAATTCTGTGTGTATAAGGCTTTACTTAAACGGTTTTGGATTTCAGGCAGCCCTATCTTAAAGGGGCCTATCAAGCATCATTTTTAGTGTTAAATTTGCTCTTTCTACAATTCCTTGTCCTTGGGAATTGTATGGGATGCCAAATTTATGAACAATTTTCCATTGATCACAAAAGGTAGCGAATGCAGCGCTACTGTATGCGGGTCCATTATCTGTTTTAATCTCCAGGGGACTTCCTAAGACTGAAAAAGAGCGCATACAATAGTTGATCACTTGTTTGGTTGTTTCCCCCCGCTGTGGGGTTGCAAAAATAAAACCTGAAAAGGTATCCACTGTGACATGAATATATTTCCAGGGTGTAAAAGAATGGTCCATTTGCCATATCTCACAACGCTTAATTCCTCGGGGGTTAACTCCCATAGGAATTGCGTTACCTTGCCTGCTACAGGTTGAGCACTGTTGGATGATCGCTACAGCCTCAGTTTTTGAAATTCCAAACATCTTCACTAAGGCTTTTGCATTTTGATGAAAATACTCATGGCTTTCCCATGGAGTTGCAAATCCAACAAAACTTTCCCTAGCGGCTTTGTCTGCATAATCATTTCCCTCTGTTAGCATACCAGGAAGTGACTGGTGACTCCTAATATGAGCCACAAAATATTGAAATTTTCTATCCATAATTAATTGCTGTAACTGTAAAAACATATCTAACAATTGCTTATCTAGGGCTGGTGAAAGATAGGCATCAAACAAATTGTTAATCACTTGGTAAACATACAATGAATCCACAATTAAATTAAATGTTTAGTCTTTTAATTTCTCAAATGCTAATATGGATGCAGCCAACTCAGAACGCTGAGCTGAACTCTGAGGGTGCGTGTGGTAAGTTACCCACTGTCCTGAGATTTGATACACACATGCACCCCTGTTCTTAGTTCCGTCAGCAAAAACTGTAACTGCATTTTTAATTGGCAGTTTACTTTGTAGAGAAGTCAATTGTAAGTGTTGTAGATTCAGTAACAAAAACCTATAATCTGTGGGATAGTGGTATTTAATTGTCCCTAAATAGTCACTTAAGGCCAATTGAAGTGCGTCTGATATTTGAAAATATTTTTCCCACCAAGGTAGCGGATATGGGATGTAAATGGTTTCTGGATCCGTTCCAAGTGTAGCTCGAGCTCTCTCTCTTAGCTTTATAATTATCTGGGATAACAATAGAGGTTTTGTTGAAACTGTTCTCCCCGGGCTGTTTGCTAAGTGTATCCATTCAATCACTAACACTTTTTTCTGTTGTGTTTGCAACAAACACCCTGTGGGCAAGTTTTTGGTATTGAAAATAGCAGCTGAGATAGGAACGTGTGAAACCATCCTGTCTACCCATTTCTTTGCTAGGGCTGCCTCAATGACCTGAATACACTCTTTTTCTTTGTCCCCTATGGTTAGTATAGCAGCAGGCTCCTTTCCTCCTGCCAGCAATGCAAATAAAGGTTGTAATTGACTTGTAGTTAATCCCATGTAGGGACGTGCCCAGTTAATTGAACCCAAATATTGTTGTAACTGCACCAAACTACATTTATCCATCTCAGGTAGTTTTGGAATTACTGGTGAGGCATGAGATGTCATGATTCTATGTCCCAAATATAAATATGGTGGCATAGTTTGAATTTTTTCTGAAGCAATTTTAAATCCTTTATCATTAAAATCTTGTATGATCTCTTTTATACAAAGCGTTGGGCTATTTAGCATTCCCTGGGGTAAAACTTTCCACTGATACCTTACTGTTGGCTCACTATAATTTAGTACAGGAATTGTAAATGCAAATAATACTCTGTCCTTTTTATGTAAGGGTATTGAGAAGAAGGCATCTTTTAAATCAATAACTGTTAAAGATACAGGAGTATCATTTTTTAGCGTAAGCTTCATTAAGGGCTCCATTTCATTTATTCTTAATACAAAACATTCATTACCATCAGTTCAAAAAGCTATACGTAAGCCAATGAGCTCTATTTTCTTACTGTCTCTCTCCCTCTAGGTCTGAAAGCAGTTACATACACACGTCTTTCTCTCCCCCCTTCTCCTGTTTCCTTCCAAGGAAAGGCTCAGGGGGAAAAGGGGGGGGAATGGAACTCACGCACGCAATCACTTTAGGTTAGCTCAGGGCTGAACAATTCTACAAACGGCTATCCTGCTCTTTAAAACATGCTTTCTCTCAACAATTTTGGAAATGATATCACAAAAGCATACACACATCCCATTAAACAATCTTTGCAACTTACTGTTTCTTTATATGAAAGAAATCAAAGTACGTGCATACCAACTTTTACCATTTAACATATATTAACACTGCAATTAAACTGCTTGTGTAAATTAACTTCACATGCAAAATCCTTTGTCATGCATTCTTCAAACAGCAAGGAATTTCAGAGAGCAGTTTAACCTAACTACTCTTTTCACCCTCACGGCTTCAAGCCAAAACCCATTTACAAACTTCAAACATCAATTCAATTCAATTCTCCTCTTTCTCTTTACCTCTCTCTCACTCTTTTTTTCACTCTTTCTCTACCTTACTCCAAAGTTAGGGTTGCCCCAAACTGAGACAACAAATCTCTCCCCCACAAATTAACATGCAATTTTAAAACGACCGATACGTGCCTTAATCACAGAACCTGGGATAGACACCTAAGAATTGTTTTAACAGACATTACATCAAAGTAATCAAGTCCAATTACCTAGGTCTTCCCATTCAGTCAGGCTTTACCTCATTACTTACTAAATTTCTTACTTTTCTTTTAAAAGACAACTATTACAGCTGCAACAATTTTCATCTGATGGTGGCCAGAAAGTCAACAGATTTGTTACAAAATTGAACACTTTAAAATCCCTGTCTTTTGGATTGAAAACATCTTATCTACAATTACCTTGAGGGTGCACAAAAACTTAGGCACACATTCATGCATGCACAAAAACATTTTTTTTTTTTCATTCCAATTCAGATCTGACACGGGCTTTTGTAATTAGAGCTGCAAAGAGTGCAGGTTTCTGAGAAATGAAACATCTGTGAAAAAGTTTCAGGTGCTCAGGCAGAAAAGTGTGCTTAAAGCAATCAGAAGAGAAATTAGATGAGTCAGTAAGAAAGGAGTAACAAGAACTCCTTGAGACAAGAAACGAAATAGAGGTAGCCGGAATCACCGGAAGAAATAGGAAGAGCCAGGCAGATTCACTTGCCAAGAGATTGAAATGAGAAGGAAAATAAAAGACAGCCTTTTGTGTGGGGCTAGCCGAATGCCCCAAAATTAATCTCCCGATTGTGAAACAGACAGAAGCGTAACGTTGAGAAGCTTTAAAGGCATACATACAAGGGAAAAGAAAGCCTTGGATTCAGAGTGAGAGTGTGAATTTAGCAAAGAGGTTTTCAAATATAGCAGGGGGGTGTCTGTTCCCCCCATCACGGCTTGTTCATGAGTTTTGAAACATTCCGTGATGATCTGCCAAGTGGAAAGTATTTTTGCTGCTGAGTACCATTCATTTGGCAATAAAACATAATTTTCAGACAAACTCTGCAATAAACCTTGCACATATGGAGACAAATCTTTTAAAACACTAGATGGCAAGGGAGTGAACACAGGATTTTGTCCTGTAAAATCAACAGGAAAAGCAGCCATTAATTTCAGGTCCTCCAGTTTCACGTCCTCCCCACTTCTCTTTTTTTGCATTCCTGCAGTGAGGGGACCGAGTGAGTACTCAGTACTTTTTAAAACTGGATAAATATTAGATTTTTCTGCCTGAGGAACTTGTTGTTTGATCTCTTTTTCCTTAATTTCCTCTGCAATTTCTGTTGTTACTTTTTCATCTTCTTGAGGAGTTTGCTTTAAAATCTCCTCTTTGCTTTCCCTTTTCTCTCCCCCTATAGCCTTTGTTGTTATTTCCTCATACTTGGGAGGGGCAGTGGGGTTTAAAGATGCTAATTCATCTGCCTGCTTTTTGGAAAGCGTGAATGTGTCTCCGTTATCCTTTAATATAATGTTGTGAGCTCCAACTATTTGTCTAATTTCCTTAAGGTGAGCGATCTGCTCTTTCTTAAGGCGAACCACCTGTTCTTTAGATAAATCTGTCCCCATACTTACGGATTGGCCTGGGTAAGAGATGGGGGTGTTGGGCACGCGATGAGTCCGTCCGACCTGTCCGGGCCTCCCTGCGTCGCACCTCGACTGATTAAATGGATCACGTCGGAGGTCACCACTTGTGAGAGTGAGCTTGCATTGGGAATACAAGCATTCTCACAATCCGATGGACCACTTCACGAATTCTAATTCCTAGGCTGCTTTGGCAATGAGACACGCACACACTGCAGACTGGGTGAAAAATGGTGGCTTCTGGCTAAACCAGAACACTTTTTATTAAGAAAGTTCAAAGAAAGCTAGTCAGCAGTTAATTCAAAAGGATCTCACAGTATGTTACAAATCACTTCTTGATTACACATTCTGGCAGAAAGGCAGGGAGGAGGGACAAAAGGTACTCTTTGATAAGGGGAAATGAGGAGGTATGGAATTGTACAGAGAGCTACATTAGGCATATGGGAATGACTGATTTGTTACACGAGGCGGCAAGAGGATGCAAGGCTAATTCTGTGTGTTTATATCTCAGATAATAGAGGCCTCTCATCTCTGTGTGTATCTGTGTATTGCTATTCACATAGACACCCGAAATGAATTCGGCTTCCTTATCTAAAAGCTTTCCCAGGACTGTTCTTTCCATATGGCTCTTTGGCAAATGTTCACTGGGATCTTTTGATCCAGATAGAATTGATCCAGATATTCTATCCTATCCTATTGATCCCAGCTAATTTCACCCAGCCAATTATGGGGTAATTTCCCACAGACCCGGAAAGCAGGCCACACTTACAGAAGAGGTTCCAAAGATTTTTGAAACCCACCACTGGTCCTTGGATATGATTATTCTACACTATCATGCTCCTATTTATAAAACTCAGTGCCTCTGTGAAAGGTAAGGATGACTACTGCGTTTGTGGTGCAATCAGAACATTGCGTGTGTTGAAGTTGTTTTAACGCAAACCAAAGATGCCTTTTAAAAAACAAGTTTACATCCTATTCTTATGCATGCCAGTGCTGTGTGTGAGGTAATTTAAGGTGGTTCTGACAAGTGTTGTCAGCATCTTCATATCCGGTCACATGGGTGGCAAGCCACTCCCATCCAGTCATATGGGTGGCAAGCCACTCCCACAAAGGAGGCCACACCCACAGAGTAGGTTTGAACAATTTTTGAAACCCACCACTGCAGCATGGCCATGTATACTGGAATGTGTCATGGTCGCAGGGTGTTGAGAATCCAGTATTTCAAGCTGACTCTGCTTACTGTCAGGAGTTTGATCCGGACACAGCTCAAGCTTCACTCAGCCTTCTATCCTTCCGAGGTCAGTAAAATGAGGACCCAGATTGTTGGGGTAGGCAATATACTGACTCTGTAAATGACTTAGAGAGTGGTGTAAAGCACTATGAAGCAGTATATGTCTACTGCTGTTTGTTATCACTACTTCCAATCCATGTTCTGTATCTGTTTTGTCTGTTCCTAGTCTCCGTCATCATCATCATCACCATTCCTCCATTCCAAAACAATGTGTAGCAAAGCCTCTCAAATGGCATACAACTCAAAGATGCTGTTTGTTGCAGAGGTGGATTCCTACCAGTTCGCACCTACTCGGTAGAACCAATTCGTCAAATCTACCGAACCGGTTAGAAGAGGTTCTACCAGTGGACCCGGAAAGCAGGCCACACCTACAGAAGAGGTTCCCAAAACTTTTGAAACCCACCACTGATTTATTCCCTTTGAAATACAAGTAGTAAGTATTCTTGTAAGTAGCTCTTTTATTGTTTTGTGTACTTATTTTAATCTTGTTTAAGTAGTAAGTGCACAAAATAATACATTTCCTTTTTTATATCTTCTTTTTGTAGATCATCCATTGGGGCAAAGAATTCAGTGACATCGTCTTGGCCACTCCCATCCGGTTACATGACTGCCAAGCCACTCCCACCTGGTCACATGACCAACAAGCCACTCCCACCAGGTCACATGACCAACAAGCCACTCCCACCAGGTCACATGGCCGGCAAGCCACTCCCACAAAGGAGGCCACACCCACAGAGTAGATTCCAAAAAAATTTGAAACCCACCACTGGTTTGTTGGCATCAAATTAAAGGGAAATATGTTGATATTAGCACACCTGAGAATGACTAAGGTCATTAACAAAGAATTGGGACCAATAGGATAACACGATACTATTTGAAGCTTAGTGTTGAAATACCGGCTAATTTTTAAGTAATTTCCTAACAAGTAATAATATTTCAACTTGAAAGGCACTTTTACTCATATCAACACTAATGATTTTGTGTTCTTTCCCCCCCATTTGGACAAAATGTCTCCACTGATTTTATGATTCACGATCAATGAGGGAATGACAGGAATATGAAATAGAGCCAAGGTGGCGCAGTGGTTAAATGCAGCACTGCAGGCTACTGCTAGATCAGCAGGTCAGCGGTTCAAATCTCACCGGCTCAGGGTTGACTCAGCCTTCCATCCTTCCGAGGTGGGTAAAAATGAGGACCCAGATTGTTGGGGGCAATATGCTGACTCTCTGTAAACCGCTTAGAGAGGCCTGAAAGGCCTATGAAGCGGTATATAAGTCTACTGCTATTGCTAAATAATCCCATTTCTTGGAAGCTCAAAATAGTCGTTCTTAAATTCCACATTTAGTTTGGATTAATGCATAACAACTCAAAACTCAACAGATTTTTTTTTAAATCCATGGAGGCTAAAAGTTGAGACATGACACATTTGCCAATTTTGTTGCACCATCATTTTCACAAAGTATGGCCTGAGTAAAAGACAGAAATCTATCAAATGTTATACATATTAACTTATCACCCAGTTAAATGGGCTGTCAGTCTGGGATGACTGTGCTTGGCAGGATGAATTCAAATGCATGTAAATTTCCCTGGTGGCTGACTAGCAAGTATGGTGGAACTGTCATATGATGACATGTGAAAACGCGTTAACATTGTTTAAAATATATTTGAAGGGGAGAGCTTGTATTTTGATAACACCTTCACAGGCAAATGATTCATCTAGGATCTGTAATAATGGCCGCATCTTTTATTTGGCAGGGATTTTTTTTTTAAAAAATGGCAACTTGTCGGATCTGTTTTATGTTTGAGAGGAAGTCTCAAAATAATTAACAATTACCACGTAAACTAGTTGGAGTCCCAAGTGCCCCCATTGTATAGTCAGTCTTCCAATCGTCTTGCTTGTCAGTTTCACTTGATCTTACAGAAAAGTGATTAGAAACTTCAAAAGAGGCAATTACACAGTCCAATGTGTTAGAAACCTGTACTTTTCTTCCTTCCTCCCAAGTCTGAAGCACACAATCTTTTGCATTATTATCTAACTGGAATGGTGATGATTCCCCCCCCCCCCCCTGCTGAGTACCAAGCATCTATTCGGAAAACAGATTTTCAAATTTAATGAAACTTTCTTACTTACCCAGCTTGGTTTTTCTGCATCTTTTCGTTGTGACTCTTTTCCACTTCTTTCTTCACGTTTTTTATTTACAAGAAAATCTGCCTGTTCTCTTCAGACAGTTTCTTGTTTCATTTACACCTGTTATTTGAGTAGCTTTGGGGGATAGGCCAGAGGGCCAATTACAGGTTGTGGAATGTTATGTGAAGGCAGTGGTGCATTTCAAAAATTGTTCCAACCTACTCTGTGGGTGTGGCCTCGTTTGTGGGAGTGGCTTGCCGCCCATGGGACTGGATGGGAGTGGCCACCACTGGTCCTTGGATATGATTATTCTACACTATCATGCTCCTATTTATAAAACTCAGTGCCTCTGTGAAAGGTAAGGATGACTACTGCATTTGTGGTGCAATCAGAACATTGAGTGTGTTGAAGTTGTTTTAACGCAAACCAAAGATGCCTTTTGAAAAACAAGTTTACATCCTATTCTTATGCATGCCAGTGCTGTGTGTGAGGGAATTTAAGGTGGTTCTGACAAGTGTCATCGGCATCTTCATATCCGGTCACATGGGCGGCAAGCCACTCCCATCCGGTCACATGGGTGGCAAGCCACTCCCACAAAGGAAGCCACACCCACAGAGTAGGTTCAAACAATTTTTGAAACCCACCACTGACCTCACTAGATCAAAAGATACAGTTCAATGCAAGTACAGGACAAGGAGATCCTTAATTGCATTTTATCTATTTTTTTCCAGATCTATGAGTTTGTCATAGTTTCCTACAATAAAACATTTTCAATCAAAGCTGAAATAATGTGTTCTTATTGATAGAGCTGCATGGATTTATCTTCAGAACCAAACAGGATATTAGTTGTTTTAACGCAAACCAAAGATGCCTTTTCAAAAACAAGTTTACGTCATATTCTTATGCGTGCCAGTGCTATGTGTGAGGCAATTTAAGGTGGTTCTGACAAGTGTCATCGGCATCTTTATATCCAGTCACATGGGTGGCAAGCCACTCCCATCCGGTCACATGGGTGGCAAGCCACTCCAACAAAGGAGGCCACACCCACAGAGTAGGTTCGAACAATTTTTTGAAACCCACCACTGATGTTTTCACACAATAGAAAACAATCCTTGATTTTAAGGTTTGGAAAGGTGCCTGAAAAAGGGCATATCTGTTGATTAACTCTTAGTGTCTAAGAAATTCCCTTCTCTTAGATGTGGCTATAAATTTAGACAGTTTTAAGATAAAAGTGGGCTCAGTTGTTAGAGAATCAAGCTACCAGTGCTTGGTAGTTTCTTGCAGGATCTGATCTGGATCAGTCCACCAGGACCAGAGGTTTACTTCACTGAGCTTTCAGACTTGACCTGGAGCTCATACTAGGGGGCTTTTTCAAGAGGCAATTGGACTTCCTTGAAGAAAGTAAAGTTGCCTCCTGAAAAAGCATCTTTGGGACAACCATGACCTGGGTGACTGGGAGTCTCCATAGAACCCCCTAGGTCACTTCTTTCTCCCCAGTATATAAATAGTTTCTTGCCTCCTACAGAATCCCAAGCAACATACCAGTTACCAGTTGATAGGGCTATGACCTTCCCACCATGTTTGCGAGCCTCCTGAACGCATTTGATTAAATGCTATCCGATGCAGAATGCTGGGCTAGATAAGCCTTTGACCTCATCCAGCATGGCTCTTATATTCTTCCTCTATCAACGTCAACAAATGGGTGGAGAGGACAGCATTTTCACAGCCGTTTCGGCCTAAAGGGGGTCATTTTTATTTATTTATTGCTTCTTCGCTTATTTGCTTATTGTATTTGTTAACCATACCAGTCAAATGGCTCGGAGGAAAGCAAAGCAAAATGAAATCCAGTAATAAAAACAATTGCTACATAAAACCAAGGAGTTCAAACACAAATGCAAGCGAATAAGACTTGAAAGAAGACTTTTAAAAACATTCCCAAATACATAAAAGAGAAGGTGCCATTTGGGCCTCTGAGAAAATATGTTGTGTCAAAGAAAAGGACTGCTTTTTTTGAATCATGTAAACCTAACAGAGAAGAGATACTTAAAAAAAAATTGAGATGAGAAACATGGGTGGTAGAGTTGACTTTGGCCAGATAGTTCCCAATAGATTAAGTTTCTGTAATAACTAGCATGTTGAATTGGTCCTGGAGGTAATAGGAAGCCAGTGCAAGTGATTTCAACATTGGTGTTACACACCGCTCATAGGATTGCCCCACCAGCAGTCTGGCCTTTGAATTTTGGGCTTACTACTTCCAAATGGTGCCTGGCATAGACTCAACTGCAGCAGTCCAGATGGACAGCGATCAAAGCATGGATTGATTGAAAGAGTATTTTTTTTGTGTCTCCTCAATCTGCCTGCCTCTCTGTCTTCCTATAGATCTCTATAAGGGTAATACTTCAAAAGCACCATGCCAGCAAAAGACATCTTTAAAGAAAAAAAAGGACAGCCAATTAAAACTCTTTTAAGAATTCAAAATAAACCCAGAGAAACAATGGGGAAATCACACAAAATCAACCCCCACTGACATCAATGTCTGATTTTGTAACTCTCTGATCTGGTAACACAATCATTTTTGTAACTGACTTTTCGTCAGTTGTTATTGTGTTGGGTTCATCCTATTACACATATTGTCTGTATCATCATAAATATAATGTAATTTTTTCCTATCTAGCATTTAATCTGCCTTGAATGCAAAGGTTACATAATGGTTGGAATCAGTAAGAAGATAAGAGTTGGTGTCATTTAAGACTAGGAATATATGGTTTAAAGCAGGAAGTAATCAAATGAAAACTTAGCTCTACCATAATTCAATAGGTGATTTTAGATAAAAACTCATTGACAGTTTCTAAAATAACAATCGTGACCCGTCAAAACCGCGGTCCACAAAAGCGCGATCGACGAAAGCGCGCATTTGACGTCATCACAGCGCGACGAAAAAAATTAAAAATTGAAATAAAAATAAAATTAAAGCAAGCCGATTCACATAAAGGTAAGGGTTAGGTTTAGGGTTACGTTTAGCGTTAGGTTAAGGGTTAGCGTTAGGTTTAGCGTTAGGTTAACGGTTAGGTTTAGGGTTAGATTTAGGGTTAGGTTAAGGGTTAGGTTTAGGATTAGGTTTGGGGGGCTTAGGGTAAGGTTTTCGCTTTATTTTTACATTTTTCTATCACAGCGCGATGTTTTCGTCGCGCTGTGATGACGTCAAATGCGCGCTTTCGTCGACCGCGATTTTGTTGTCCGCGGTTTTGTGGTGGAACCAATAACAATAAGATATTATGCACATTTATTCATGAACAACTTTTGGCTAATCTTATGATGATTTGCTTGTGCAGGAATGTAAATCAATGAATGAATTCTTAGGAGAACAGGTATGATTTCTGAATTGATATGGAAAGCTTCTAAAACTACAGGTAATTCTTGATTTATGACCATTGTTGGGATCAGAACTTCTTTGCTATGTGAGGTGGTCATGCAGTGAATCACAGTTTATGACCTTGTTTGTTGTGATCATTAAGCAAATCGTCATAATTGTTAAGGAAATCCAGCTTCCCCCATTGACTTTGCTCGTCAAAAGCCAGCTGGGTATGTTGCAAATGGTGATCATATAACCCTGGGATACCACAACCATCCTAAAAACATGTCGATTGCCAAGCACCTAAATTTTGATCACGTGATAGGGCCACTGCAACAGTTGTAAATGCAAATATCTGTCACTTCTAGGATCTACTAAGACCAGCATTCTCAGCCAGCAAGAAAGTTTATTTATTTCTTTATTTAAACAATGTATTAGTCACCTCCGTCCTTGTAACCAGTGGTATACAATAATATAACAATTGTAATTTTTATTTGTATTTGTATTTAGTTTATTTGTATGCCACCCTTCTCCAGGAGGGACTCAGGGCGGTGAACAACTCAGGGGGGAAAGGGGACATAAACACAGTACACATAATTAAAATACATGAAAATCACACAGCCATACCAGTCGAGAGGGGAGGGGAACTCATCAACCCCAGGCCTGCCGGCACAGCCAGGTTTTGACGGCTTTCCGGAAGGCCTGGAGAGAGGTGAGTGTCCGAATCTCTGCGGGGAGTTCGTTCCAAAGGGCCGGAGCCGCCACAGAGAAGGCCGTCCCCCGGGTAGTAGCCAGATGGCATTGGCTGGTGGACGGAACCTGGAGGAGGCCGACCCTGTGAGATCTAACGGGTCTTTGGGAGGTAATTGGCAGCAGGCGGTCTCTCAAGTACCCAGGTCCAATACCAGGAAGGGCTTTATAAGTTACGACTAGCACTTTGAAGCGTATCCGGAGACCGATCGGTAGCCAGTGCAGCTCACGGAGGATAGGTGTAACGTGGGTGTACCGAGGTTATAAGTAACAACAGATAGAAAAGTAAAAACAATACTAGAATTGACACTCCCTACATTCCCCCTGGGCATGCAGTCTATTATAAGTAAAAAAAAAGTAAAGGTTCCCCTCGCATATATGTGCTAGTCGTTCCCGACTCTAGGGGTCAGTGTTCATCTCCATTTCAAAGCTGAAAAGCCAGCGCTGTTCAAAGACATCTCTGTGGTCATGTGGCCTGCCTGACTAAACGCCGAAGGTGTATGGAACACTGTTACCTTCCCACCAATGCTGGTCCCTATTTTTCTACTTGCATTTTTACATGTTTTTGAAGTTGGCAGAAGCTGGGACAAGTAACAGGAGCTCACACTATTACGTGGCACTAGGGATTCGAACCACCGAACTACTGACTTTCTGATCGACAAGCTCAGCATCTTAGCTATTATAAGTGGAGAACCCTAAATTGGAAAAGCTACAGCATATTGTGGATTCCAGATTCCATTGAACATATTAATCTGTTCAATTTTCCCCCACCCACCCCTGTTAGAGTTTCTGATTGCCACCATCTTTTCCCAGATTTTTTTTAGATTTTGCAGAATTCCTGATTAGGTAAAAAAAAACATCTTCTGTAAAATAAATGGTGGCTCAAACTTGGACTTCCCAGAAGATGTCACAGAAAAATGTAGCAAACTGGGATTAGTTGTGAAATAAACAATGATAAGGCAATGGTACAGTGACAGCCGTATCAAGCTAAAGATGACTTCTCTGCTGAAACTCCCACCATGTATGCCGAGGTGGCGCAGTGGTTAGAGTGCAGTACTGCAGCCACTTCAGCTGACTGCTAGTTGCAGTTCGGCTGTTCAAATCTCACCGGCTCAAGGTTGACTCAGCCTTCCATCCTTCTGAGGTGGGTGAAATGAGGACCAGGATTGTTGGGGGCAATATGCTGACTCTGTAAACCGCTTAGAGAGGCCTGAAAGCCCTATGAAGCGGTATATAAGTCTAACTGCTATTGCTATTGCTATTCTCAAATCCTGAGAACCATATCAAACTGATAAGAAGGGAAAATGAGAGGGACTCATTGTCAAATCTATCTGGGAAAAATCGTTAGCATTTTTCTATGATCTGCAGCTTGTTCTTCTATGGAGCCAGTAAGTCAATCAGAAAACAAAATAAAGAGGCTAACAAAATGATAACCAAGATGTTTGCTAGGACTTTCAGTACAAAAGAAGTAGTTTTCTACAGAAATAGCCCATTGTCCTATGCAAGACAGTGTAGAGGATATACCTTAGTGATAGATAGATAGATAGATAGATAGATAGATAGATAGATAGATAGATAGATAGATAGATAGATAGATAGATAGATAGATAAGTTTATTTATAGGCCGCCCTTTTCCCTGAGGGGACTCAGGGCGGCTTACAACTTATGGGGTAGGGAATACACACAATGACATATAAAACAATACATAATTAAAAATAGAAGCAACATTCATCATTCGGGAGGGGACGGATTATAATCTTTAACCCCAGGCCTGACGGGATAGCCAGGTCTTGAGGGCTGTGCGGAAGGTCTGGAGGGTGGTGAGGGTACGAATCTCCACGGGGAGATCGTTCCAAAGGGTCGGAGCTACTACTGAAAAGGCTCTCCTCCGCGTAGTTGCCAGTCGACACTGACTGGCAGATGGAACTCGGAGGAGGCCTAATCTGTGCGATCTAATAGGTCGCGAGGAGGTAATTGGCAGGAGGCGATAGCTATTGGAATCTGATAGCTATTGGAATCTGATAGCTATTGGAATCTGCAGTGCCAGCAGGAAATAGCTTAAAGCAGCTTGATATACTGTAAATGCATAGTTCCTGACTGGCTAGGAAGGGAATTGTTCATAGCTCTTAATTTAGGCCTCCTGGCCCATTAACAACTGTATGCTTTTATGTTACTGCTGCCTCCTGTAAAGAAGATAAAAATAGATGAATCTCTAAAAACATATTGCAAATAATAATTTGTTGGGGTGGGGGATCCTTGCATGCTTTGCAGGGTGAACTCGACTACCCAACTCACCCAATAAAGTACCTATGTCTTTAAGAAGCAGATGACTGTCCATAAAGTGGGATGGTTTTCATTAAAATCACATATTGCAAAATTGAAACTTAAGCATCAAGTGTTTCTTGTAGTCCACCTAATGCAGTGGTTCCCAAACTTGGCAACTTTAAGACTTGTGGACTTCAACTCCCAGAATTCTCCAGCTGGAGAATTCTGGGAGTTGAAGTCCACAAGTCTTAAAGTTGCCAAGTTTGGGAACCACTGATCTAATGCTTGACAATTAGAACAGCTATTTTCCAGCTCTGCTGGCTGGAGAATTCTGGGAGTTGAAGTCCACAAGTCTTAAAGTTGCCAAGTTTGGAAACCACTGATCTAATGCTTGACAATTAGACAATGCTTGACAATTAGAACAGCTATTTTTTAAAAAAAGTTTAATGAGGCACAGTTAGAGCTGAATAAGTGAGAAGCTTGCCTTATTCCTGCAAGGGAAACATAACCATTCCATTATATTTCCTTATAAAAATGCCCCATTTACAAAATGTACAACCTATATTTAATTAAAACAGAACATATCATTTGTCACCACCAGTATATTTATATTAATATTTAATTTCAAATTAATTGTCTAAATGAAAGGACACTCAGTTCTGCAGAACAGCATGATGTACTTTACATGATAAATGAAGTAGCTACAATAGAGTAGCTCTCTTTTACCAAAACTGCAAACATTGCAGATGTCAGCGCTCCAAATACCATGTAGAATTAAATCAGAGTCGAAGGCAAAACTATGCTTAAAGTTCCAATTTAATAAAGCAGGCAGGTTGGCACATAGCTGTGGGGATTCCAACTCTGGAAGTTACATCAGAATCCCACCCAGTTAAAAGTTCATGATCTTGTCCCCACACCCACAGTCCATCACATGGTCCAATTTCCTTCTTCCACTCTGGTGTCCATGCCCAGCTTCTTCCAGTCAGGTGTACTGGTGTGGAGACAAAGGATGACCTTGGCTTCTAGTAAAGAATGAAAAACAATACATTCCACAATCCTACTCCTTCTATTCCCCCTCCCATTGACTATACTTAAAGAAACAGCATAATGAAATAAGAGAAAGTGTGGCAGGCCAAAATTCTAAAAGGAATATAAATGCAGGCCTGACAGCAACTCTCCTCCAGGAAGATATAAGGAAAATAAAATCAAAGATGCATGAAAGAGTTGGAGCCACAGAAACTCTGGCATTTTGCCCTCTTGTTATACTAAATAGGATTTATTTGGATTTTGTGTTGCCTTTACCCTTCACTTAACTTTGATAAGATACACATAAGGACCTTTTCATTGAACATATTGTCACATAATTGACACATGTATTTCTTTCTTCTTTCTTTCTTTCTTTCTTTCTTTCTTCCTTCCTTCCTTCCTCCCTTCCTTCCTTCCTTCCTTTCTTTTTTGTATTTCTTTACCTACCATTATCAATCCACAACGTTGTTGTTGCTCAAAGAAAGATGTGAATTGAAAAACAACAGATGAATCCTTTAAAAAGGAAAAGAAAATGATGGCTGAATGGACAGATTAGATTAAAAGGCTTTAAGTTCATTAGAGTTATGTTTATGGCAGAGGAGGGTTCCTACCAGTTCGCAGCTATTCGGTAGAACCGGTTCGTCAAATCTATCAAACCGGTTAGAAGAGGTTCCACCAGTGGACCCGGAAAGCAGGCCACACCTACAGAAGAGGTTCCAAAGATTGTTTGAAACCCACCACTGGTCCTTGGATATGATTATTCTACACTATCAGGCTCCTATTTATAAAACTCAGTGCCTCTGTGAAAGGTAAGGATGACTACTGTGTTTGTGGTGCAATCAGAACATTGCGTGTGTTGAAGTTGTTTTAACGCAAACCAAAGATGCCTCTTAAAAAACAAGTTTACATCCTATTTTTATGCATGCCAGTGCTGTGTGTGAGGTCATTTAAGGTGGTTCTGACAAGTGTCATCGGCATCTTCATATCCGGTCACATGGGCGGCAAGCCACTCCCATCCAGTCACATGGGTGGCAAGTCACTCCCATCTGGTCACATGGGCGGCAAGCCACTCCCACAAAGGAGGCCACACCCACAGAGTAGGTTCAAACAATATTTGAAACCCACCACTGGTTTATGGATGAAGTTACTGAAGTTACAGCTTAGTGATTACATGGGATGAAGGATCCCAGAGCAGCCTCGATGGACCAAGCTGATTGTTATCCTCTGAAGATTCTCCCTCCAGGCCCCTTTGAATATTTGCATTGGAAACTCATAGTACAATACTAAGAAAACATTACTATGACTATTATGTGACAACATCGTACATCAGCTTCAGCCTTCCCCCAGCAGTGGACATGTCCTCAAGAAATGTAAATGGGATGATAATAATAAAGATGTGTGATTGACAACAGAGAAGCTTTGGGATTTCATGCAACAGTTTCTTTTTTTTAAAAAAAAGCAGACAAGCAATGAAACAAACCTTCATTTATGATTACATTAGTGCTACTATGAATGAGGAGTGAGATAAGTGGATTTTCCAGTCTTGTGCTTCAAATTAAACTGGAAAATGCAGTTTGGAGCATCGTTTCCTGCCGTCGCTTTGATGGGGAAATATCTTTAGCCGGTTCTGATTTTCCTAAGCCTCCGTAATTTTTTTGTCTTCTCACCCAAATGAACAACTACATGAAGATGACGATGATGATATAGCGCTATTTTGCTTCTCATCTTCCGGCAACTGGACAGCAATAATGTCACTTGATTTTCAACATTCTGGTTAGCACGTACATCAATAAAATATTATTGACTTCCCATTTACCGTAGGTCAGGAATACGCCGCTGTACACATCTCGCCTAACATGACATTCCTCTTCCCCTTCTTGTTTAGGGGGTTACTAGATATAGTGTAATGTTTTCTTTGCATTTGTTCTCAAACTCTCGGCTGCTTTCTGTTCATTATTCTTTAATTGTTTGGCATTTCCCTGTTCCGTGGCTTTGTTTGCACAAATGATTGCCACAAATCCTTGGCAGGTTTTTCTTGTTAACCTCCTTCCTTTTATCTGTCTGAACTTTGTCTCGATGTGCTGTGTCGGGAAGGGCCTTTGGAGAGTTCGGGACACGTCTGTGGCAGGTGAAATTTTCTGTCCAGGCAGCCATTCTCACAGGCGGCTCCAGCTGCCCGAGGCGCAGAAACCTTCACACTTTTGTGCTCTACGGCTTTAGCTTATTCTTTTCCTCAGAAGAGCTCCTTCTAATGTCTACACACCAGCAAATAAAACAGATGGGGTGGTGGAAAATGAATAATTAGCCTCTGCACCACTGAGTTCAAGCTAATACTCTGAACCAGGTATGACATCAAATCATTTCCAGGGGGACAACAAATGTCATGATGGAGATGAGAATTTTTCGGATGCTTCGTGTCAGAAGCAAACAGGAGAAAGGTTTTAACTCTTCCAGTAGTCTGCAAGTCCCAAAGGTTATGTTAGTTGGCTACAGGGATGGCTCTCTCTCTCTCTCTTTCTCCCTCTCTCTCTTTCTCTCTCTCTCTCTCTCTCCCTCCCTCCCTCCCTCCCTCTCCTTTTTTTAAACTCCCACTTCTTGTATAGCAGTTGCTGCCACCAGCATTACAATCCCCCAAGGGCTTCTCTTTTCTACCTCAGGCCTAAAGACACTTAAAAAAAAACTTTTGGCGTGCATAAGCCATTTGTGTTTATTATGTAGGAAAACGCACTAGCTTCTTGGAAAAAAACAGAAAGCTTCGTGTTTGTTGGCTTACAAACTGATTTTTTTTTTTAAAAAAAGGATTGCACATGCTTTCTGCCATCAGCAGAACATCTCCCCAAGGGTCCGCATTTCAATTGCAGGCCTCCAGACAGAAAGTCGAGAACACGAACACAAAAAAAGCACATCCCCTCTATGTGTCTATTAAACAAAAAAAGGGGGAAAAAAAGACACTGCTCACCTGGCCTTGCCTCCAATGATGACTGTCTCTAGAAAGTAGCAGAATCCCTCTGGTCGAAAGCATTTATACATAAGGCTTGATGTTTTTCAAGCTTTGTGATTCCTGTTACTGTCAGGAAAAAGCACAGCTCAAATTCATGAAGGAGTTGAATTATCAGAATGCTGAACTAACTATAGAAGCATAAAGAGATTTCTGGGGGAAAAAACAAAATGAAATTTTGGAGGTTGCTGGAGTATATTTTTCTGTAAATAGTTTTGACAAAGATGAGTTATTATTTGCTGCTAAAGTTTATGTACACTTCTAAAGGAGTTTGAGGGCAAAAGGTGCTTTGGTGGTTGTTTATATTTGTGGGACTAAATCAGTGAACTAATATGGGATTGAAACATATTGACATTCAGTACATTATTTTAATAAATATACAATATACAAAATATACAATAATACATAGAATATACTTGGTGCAATTGAGCTTATTACTTTGAGTAGCTTGTAAGGCCAATAGCATCTGTCTCAAAGGACAGCAACTTCTCCTTCATCCCCTCATTCCATCTCTCAAACCAAGCCATCACTGGATCCATTCCTCTAAAAAGGCAATTAAGCAGACATTTACTTCCCAATCCTGGTTTTGCTTTTTGCTTTATTTTGGTGGCTAATTTGTCTCAAGACAGGAGTGTAATAAGAATCTTAAAAAATATTAAACGGGCAGGTGGCAAAGCTAGGAAATCTGAGAATGCACAATAATTTTAAGATTTGTCTTGAGTTGAACCGAAGGCTTTCAGACACCCCATAGCAACTTCTCCCTCATCCCCTCATTCCATCTCTCAAACCAAGCCATCACTAGATCCGTTCCTCTAAAAAGTCAATTAAGCAGACATTTACTTCCCAATCCTGGTTTTGCTTTTTGCTTTATTTTGGTGGCTAATTTGTCTCAAGACAGGAGTTTAATAAGAATCTTAAAAAATATTAAACGGGCAGGTGGCAAAGCTAGGAAATCCGAGAATGCACAATAATTTTAAGATTTGCCTTGAGATGAACCGATAGCATCAGGCTTTCAGAAAACGTGATCCTTGATAAAGTTTCAATTTATTGAGAATATACATGCAGTGGTTTAATAAAGAATATATGTTTACATTGTAGTAAAAGGAGAGCCTTTAAAACAGGGGTAGTCAACCTGGTCCCTACCGCCCACTAGTGGGTGTTCCAGCTTTCATGGTGGGCGGTAGGGGTTTGCTGTAACTCTTGCTTTATAAATTTTATAAAGTAAAGTTACTTCCCTACTTTATAAATCACCATTACTGTGGAACCGGTGGGTGGTTAGAAAATTTTACTACTAACAGAGATACAAAAGTGGGTGGTAGGTATGAAAAGGTTGACTACCACTGCTTTAAAATATGGAATATCTTGATTGCTCCCCATGGGTAATGTGCTATGTTTATTGGTGGCATTCCATTAGCAAAGAGAAAAGAAACACAATTCTTCCCCCCCCCCACCTATATTTTCCAAGTACATGGAAAGAGACACCTATTATAAATTGCTGGCAAAACCCACATTTGTCTCAGCAGGTGGCAACATCTGGTCAATGCATTTGGTCTCGGAAGCCAAGTAAGATTGGCTCTGGTTAGTATGTGGAAGGGAGATCTCAAGGAAATTCTAGAGCTGTAGGCGAAGACTTTAAAGCATAAGTTAGAGCACAAAATAATTCTGCAAAATTAAATGTCTCAATGGCTCTGCCAAGAAAACTTATATCTATGTAGCCATCAGGAATTAAAGTCAACTTGAAGATGACTTTATTTTCACCACTTGAGCATGAAGCCGTGGTGGGTTTCAAAAATTGTTTGAAGCTACTCTGTGGGTGTGGCCTCCTTTGTGGGAGTGGCATGCCGCCCATGTGACCGGATATGAAGATGCCGGCGACACTTGTCAGAACCACCTTAAATTACCTCACACACAGCACTGGCATGCATAAGAATAGGATGTAAACTTGTTTTTTAAAAGGCATCTTTGGTTTGCGTTAAAACAACTTCAACACACGCAATGTTCTGATTGCACCACAAACGCAGTAGTCATCCTTACCTTTCACAGAGGCCCTGAGTTTTATAAATATGAGCATGATAGTGTAGAATAATCATATCCAAGGACCAGTGGTGGGTTTCAAAATTTTTTGGAACCTCTTCTGTAGGTGTGGCCTGCTTTCCGGGTCCACTGGTGGAACCTCTTCTAACCGGTTCGGTAGATTTGACGAACCGGTTCTACCGAATAGGTGCGAACTGGTAGGAACCCACCTCTGGCATGAAGGCTCTTTCCCATCATTTCTTTGGGAGCTTCCTTTATTCAGTCCTATCTAAATTAAAATTCTCTGCATTTCCATCTCTAAGGAGCTTGCACTAATTGGTGAAGAGTCTTTTAACTATCCAGGAACTTGTTGCTCTGGAAATATCAGTTTTTGTGTGATGCTTTAAGTTGGGTAGGGCATATATTGTGTAAAGAAACCAATAATTTTCATACCCTTGATTCAGGTTCCTTTATCCCTCACAAATATTAAACAGTTTTGTCTTAGAGCAACGTAGAGGATTTTTACCTTTGGATGAGATGAATCCCAAATTTGCTTTAATGGACTCAGGATTCACAATTCCTCTAAATCCAGCAGAAATTCCTGCTTGTTTCAGTTTGCAAGCAATTCCTTTCACCATTATTAAAAAAAAAAAAACATTCGGCAGCACATATACTAAAATTGGAACGATAGAAGGATGACCCGCAAATTCGTGAAGCATTCCATATTTTTGGATTATGCAAAATATTTTTAAAAAGAGGATAAAGTTTACCCCTCAGTTATTCCTGTTAGGTATAACTACTGATTGTACTGTTATAGAGACTAATTTGATTTTGAACCTAACAACGGCAGCAAGACTCTTGGTGGCGCAATACTGGAAGAAGGAAGATTTGCCTACTATTCAAGAATGGACGTTAAAAGTAACAAACTTATCAGAGATGGCCAAAATATCAGCATATCTTAAGGACCATTCAGATGAGAAATATAAGCTGGAATGGAGAAGATGGATTGATTATATTCAAAATAAATATGGGACTAAGAAACTCCAGATAGCTTTTGACTGAAGAAGTAAGGAATGACATAACTTGTTTAGAGTTAGCTTAACAAAAGAGGAGTTGAAGTACAATTGAGGATGACGCTAAAGTTTTTTTTAGTACACTTTAGAATATGATTGTTAAAGATTTATATCCTGTACTTGCTCTGGGAAGTCGGGGGGGGGAGATAGGGGGTGGCGAGGGTTCAGGAGGGGAGGGTGGAGGAGGGGAGGTAAAGATTTGTAAAAGCTTTTTAAATTTTCAATAAAAAAAACATTTTGCTCAACAAGCTTTTTTGTATTCTATTTCTATGCCCTTTATATGAACCATTCCTATGAAGGAAAGAAATTTACATATTCCTTACCTCATTTTTATCTAATAGCTGTTGTACATCCAGCAGATAAGTTAGCATAGAAAGACTGACAAGTCCATAAATCCAACCTCCTTCTGGTGAATTCTACTGATGTAACCAGTTTATCTGAAAATATCTCAGCTCAGTCTTGGGTCCTGCTCTATATCTACCAAATTGCCCAAATTAAAATTCCAATTCTCTTATACTGATGAACTTGGTTTACCCTTCAACTTCCCTTGTCTAGCCATATCGGGATAGTTCCAAGGCTGATGAATTGGAGATTCATTTGGTGCCACTTTGAATTTTCTTTTTCAATATGAGGAGGAGATTCAATTTTTTAGAGATGATGACTTTTTACAAGGTTTCCAAAACCGTTATGACCCTTCACAGAACAAAGTAAAGATAGCAATAGCAATAGCAGTTAGACTTATATACCGCTTCATAGGGCTTTCAGCCCTCTCTAAGCGGTTTACAGAGTCAGCATATTGCCCCCAACAATCCAGGTCCTCATTTTACCCACCTCGGAAGGATGGAAGTCAACCCTGAGCCGGTGAGATTTGAACAGCCAAACTGCCGAACTAGCAGTCAGCTGAAGTAGCCTGCAGTACAGCACTCTAACCACTGCACCACCTCGGCTCAGATATCTTTCGTCATAAGTGTTTGGGCGCTGCGATGGAATTTAGTAGACCAATAATGCCTTATGGACACTACTGGGACACCTATACAACAGTACTGAAAATATAAATACAAGAATGAGATCTTCACGGAAGGAGATCACTTTGACTATGGTACCTGGGAGTGATGCAGCTTATGCAAAAATAAAGCATGTTTGTGAAGTCTGCATTAATGTATTCAAATTGCTAAAACTATGAAGCATTACATTTGTGTTCCTCTTGTAAGAAGATGAGGGAAGGTAGTGTTAGATTCTGGAATATTACCCAAACATCTGGGAAAGGCATTTCCCAAATTGAGCCAAATGATTGATGAAACGATTAATTATTATGAAAGAGAGTGGTTAAATGAATTTGCAATGTTGAAATGCTTTGCTCTTCTGGAGAATGGATCTATGATGCTGCAATTTCAGTGATTTAAGATGTCTAATTGCCACATCCAACTGCTATTTCAAGACTGTATGTGATATTAACCTTGATTTACATCATTCCAATTTTGGGAGTAAGTCAGACAGTGAGCTGATAATTCTGAATGGGCTTAGCCACCATCACTCCTATCATCATTATTAATCATTTTTATATTTCAAATGACTATAAGAAATAATAAGCTTGGAATTCTTTCCCCACATTTTATGGCTTTTACAGAGGCCTACATATAAACTGTGACAACCTCTAAAAATAATCAAATCAATTCATTCACTTAATACTAATTTCCACAAGGGTTCCCCCCCCCCCCTGGTTTCGTAATGATATGTGTCTATCATACAATCTTTAATATTAGTTCTCAGTTAAGCATTTGGCTTAAAATGCAGATTGACTCCTTTAACATTTGTCTCTGTAAAATCTATTTTTCAGATATTCTGCTCGTCATGTGGGAGACGTCCCTGCACTTGGGGGGGGGGATTTTTAAGGGTGGAATTCTAACTGTGTTTGCTAGCAAGTAAATCCCATTGAATTATGAAGGACTTACTTCTGTTTAAATATGCTGCACATGACCACATTGCATGAGTGAAGATAAATAGCTCCCACATGATGGGAAAGAGAGCTGAAGAATATATTCTGTGGATCAAGAATGCATAAGAGAGTTGAGTTTTCTGTACTTATGCTGATAATTAGCGTATAAAGTGAAAATTCACATATCCTCCACAAGAGAAATTCTGTCCCCAAATAAAGGTGGTATAATAGTGTCCATTTCCTCACAAATGGTGAATATGTCCTCCTCTAGCAGTGGTGGGTTTCAAAAATTGTTCGAACCTACTCTGTGGGTGTGGCCTCCTTTGTGGGAGTGGCTTGCCGCCCATGTGACCGGATGGGAGTGGCTTGCCACCCATGTGACCGGATATGAAGATGCCGACGACACTTGTCAGAACCACCTTAAATTACCTCACACACAGCACTGGCATGCATGAGAATAGGATGTAAACTTGTTTTTTAAAAGGCATCTTTGGTTTGCGTTAAAACAACTTCAACACACGCAATGTTCTGATTGCACCACAAACGTGGTAGTCACCCTTACCTTTCACAGAGGCACTGAGTTTTATAAATATGAGCATGATAGTGTAGAATAATCATATCCAAGGACCAGGGGTGGGTTTCAAAAAAATTTGGAGCCTCTTCTGTAGGTGTGGCCTGCTTTCCGGGTCCACTGGTGGAACCTCTTCTAACCGGTTCGGTAGATTTGACGAACCGGTTCTACCAAATAGGTGCGAACTGGTAGGAACCCACCTCTGTCCTCTAGGGACGTGATGATACTGAGCCTTAATTATGCTGCATGTGTTGAACAATTGCCAGCACTCCAGTGGTTCGAGCCCAACTGCATGGGACAGGGACCCATCTTTTGTCCGTAACTCCTGCCCATCTAGCAGTATGAAAGCATTATTTGTGAGCAGATAGATAGACACCACCATTTCGGTGATGGGAAATCGCTGGCTGCATTCTGGGTGGGGAACTGAACTCAGTGCTGGATCTGCCCAGATGCAATTGGCAGAGGAGCAGTGGAGAGATGGAAGAAAGTCCCAGATGAGCCCGTTTCCTCTGACAACACTGTAGACCTGTTGGTGTGAAGCTAGTTCACCCTCTTGTGGTGCACTGGTGCACCAATTGAACTAGCCACTGATAGCTACCAGGACTTCTACTGTGTGCGTAACATTGTAACCTCCCTGGTTTTGTATGCTATTTGATAAATTTAACTAACACAACATACATGCACACCAGGGATGTGCAGTCAGGGGAGGCAGGGCCTCACCACTGTCATCATGCAAAGAAAAAATAATTAATAGGAAAAAGGCTAAGGTAGTTGTTGCCAGAGTCACAGTGGATGACTCTGCTTAGTGCTTAACTGCAGGAGGAGGCGAGAGAACCATGTGCCTCCTTTATTCTATCTTTATGATCACTTGAGCAGACTTAAGCAAGAGTTAAAAGGTGAAAAATTCCTTATGTGGAGGAGACATGTGGTTCTCTCACCTCCTATAGAGGGCATTTTTAGAGGCTTTTTAGAGTTCTCTGGGATCAACTAGCTCAGCCTGACCTCAGCTCTTGCCTTTTTCCTTTTACATTTTTTTTCTTTTCATGATGGCAGGCAAGAGCAGAGTTCAAATCCTCTCTGAAACAGCTGGAAAAGGTACGTGTGTGGGTCGGAGGGAGGGGGAGGAATTCAAAAAGTTTGATTGCATGCAGAGCCATGTTGCCTTTTCAAACATTTTCCTTATAGGCTAACTAGGCTTCAGCCTAGGGCCTCAAGATCAAGAGGGGCCTACATTCAAATTGTTAGCAAAATTAAAATTACACTATTCTAAAAACAGTGAACACTAAAACACTGAACCAAAAATAAGGAGAAATTCTACGCATATGACTAATAAACAAACATAAAAATGTATTGGTTAAGATCGTTTCAGCGCCATGGCAGTTGGGGAGCCCGCCCACGTTCCCGGCACCGGCGGTCGGGCGAGAGGCGTGGCCGCTCCCAGTAGCTGCCCCGATGACGCGGAGCCCACCAGCGGCCAGGCAGGTGAGGGCGAGGGGGCCGAGCCGGGCAGCTGAGCGCAGCAGGGGAGGCGGCTGGCCTCGCTGCCTTTGCCGCAGAGCAGAGCCGCCCTCCGTCGGGAGGCCAGCTATATATATTGATATATATTGATATATATCACAGTAATGATGTATTTTATTGTCTCTCATGTAATTTATAAACTTAAAAATGGGAGGTGAAAGGGCCTCATAAGTGGAATAGCCTAGGGCCTCTTTTCATCTAAATCCGGCCCTGGACGGAGGGAGGGAGAGAGAAATATATTTTAGTTCTCAAATTCTGGTTTGGAAGTTGTAAACTGCAAAAGGTCAATGGAATATTTGGAACTAGTATCATATTACATATTTATTTATGACTTTATAGCATTTCTATGACAATTAGCAATAGATTTTGTTAAGATACACAGTAGACGTATACAGTGGTTACCTCTTTAAAAAAAGAGAAGTGATGGCTTGGCTGTTTCAGTGAAGATGGAGGTATGTATAATTAAAGGTCTGTTCTTTGCAGACTTCTTCCCAATGCTTTTTCCGAAGGAAAAAATGTCATAAATCTTTAGTTCTCATGTGACAAGCTGTGAAGGGTGCTTTGTAGAAAACAAAACATCATCCGTCTGAACCATTTCACTAGGCCCTTGTTTTTAACGTATCTGCATTCCCTTAACAATTCCATATAAAATGTAACATAAAATATCACCCACTTCCAATATTATTCATAGAATTCCTATTATAGTACATTGAGAAGCCAGATTATAAGCAACAGGAATATTTTATGGTCAGTTTGAAAATGTGGTTACTGCTGCTATAAATTAAGAAGTGAAATTACTCCCACACTGAGTATTGATATACAGTATATGGCACGGAAAGTCCTTTGACATATGCTGAATAATGAATATGGAGCAGTTCCAAAACTGCTGGTTATTTTTATTTCTTTGCACAAAGTTGACTGCTGACAAAAACTTGATGATAGGATCAGTTTGGAGGAAGTTAGAGGGTGAAGGACCAGGCACCTGTTCTCAGGTGTTACAGCCAGTCATTCACCTGACTCGCCTTAAACAATTCCCACCTCAGATTTCCAACTATTTTAAAACGGGAGGAATGGAGGGATGGAGAGAAACTATGAACTTAGCATGTTTGTATTAGGCCACAACTGCATGACAGAGTGTAATTGAATATTTCATGGTACATAAATAAAACACCATGTAACAATGGGAGCCTTTCAAATCAGATCATGCCTAGAGGGCAAGGACAGAAGAGGAGTGAAAACGTTGGCCAGCAACCTTCACACAGAAGTATATCCCAGCTCTAAAAACTAAGACGTAAACTGGAAAGTTTATTCCAAGTAATATTTTTATGAAATTGCTGGTGTACATGTAACGACGTGCGATGCACGTGGCATGTATATGTTTTTTCTGATAATGATGATTATAATTGTGAGAGACAGACAGACAGACAGACAGACAGAAGTGAGATTCTGCTGGTTCGGATCTGTTCATCTGAACCAGTAGTGGATATCGCGGGTAGGTCCGCCCACCCGCCCTGGCTCTATGGCATCCAATTTATGCCTGCTTTTTAGCCAAAACACATAGCAATAGCAATAGCAGTTAGACTTATATAGCGCTTCATAGGGCTTTCAGCCCTCTCTAAGCGGTTTACAGAGTCAGCATATCGCCCCCACAGTCTGGGTCCTCATTTCACCCACCTCGGAAGGATGGAAGGCTGAGTCAACCCTGAGCCAGTGAGATTAGAACCGCCAAACTGCAGATAACAGTCAGCTGAAGTGGCCTGCAGAACGGCACCCTAACCACTGCGCCACCTCGGCTCTTACACACATGTGTGGAAGGCTGAGCGCATGTGCGGACGTGCACACACTCACATTCATGAACCAGTAGGGAAGGTAAGTGAATACCACCCCTGCAGACAACAGATAAATAATAATGCAAGGAATTGCAGGAAACTGGATATCTTTTGCTTTTATATTTCAGCAACTATTAAAAAAAGAAAACGCAATAAAAATTTAAGGGGGGGGGAGGACAAGGCTAAACCATTTTTTTTCCAATTGCATGAATAAGATTAACGTGACAAGACCATGCAGATTGTACAGAAAGTAAACCCACCCAAATCAACACGATCTTTACATTTCAAAATGTGCCAGAAGCTGCACATCAACAACACTGAATGTACACACATTCAATAGCTGAACAAATAAGTCAACTTGATACAGCAATCTTTGCTTTTACATACTTTAACAGAGTTATGCATGCAAAAAAATAAATAAAGCCCACAAAGAAAACACGCATGTAAATTGTTTAATTGCAATTTATTTACCAAACTCTGTGGACATCTGCAAAATATTATAATATACAGGATGTCACCACCAAACATCCACAAAGAAAGCAGACAAAAACCCACACTGATGATGAGGCACGACCAAGAACCAGAAGCCAGACTGCAACTGCACCATTAGCCACTTTAAACCCCTCCTATCCTTACATGAAACACAAACCCCCAACCAATCAGAACACACCTCCACGCAATCAGAACACAGCCAAGCTCCCACCCAATCAGCTCAAACCCCCACTGGCAGTTAAAAGGAAGAAACAGCCGAGATTTCACATTGCTCCTGGAAGCACGAAGCCTGAAGATGACGAATGAGACTTCGTCGAAACGTTGCCAAGACACTTCTAATTTTACGCAGGAGAAAACCCAAATAACCAAAGACAGACAGACAGACAGACAGACAGACATACATACATACATACATACATACATACATACATACATACATACACACACACACACATACACACACACATATATATAACTGTACATTTGGTGTATAGTTTCATCATCCCATCCATTTTATATCAATAGCTGGTTACTGCTTCCATATCGTAAGGCTGCACTATTTAGGGTGGAATTTTTTTTACAAAAAAATAATAATAAACTGAATCATAAGCAAGCATGTTAATCCTACTCACAATGCTCAGAATAGTTGGAATACTAAAAATTCTACTGCTTGAAACAGCCATGTTTTATTCCAAACACCAATACAATCTTCTAACTGTTAATTTAAGGCTATCAGATCCTCTCTGCAGATATTTTGGTCACTATGGTGTAAAAAAAGATTGTGGAGACTCTATAAAGAGTGCAGAGAAGAGCAACAAAGATGATTAGGAGACTGAAGGCTAAAACATATGAAGAACGGTTGCAGGAACTGGGTATGTCTAGTTTAATGAAAAGAAGGACTAGGGGAAGACATGACAGCAGTCTTCCAATATCTCAGGGGTTGCAACAAAGAAGGGGAAGCCAAACTATTCTCCAAAGCATCTGAGTAGGTGGAAACTAATCAAGGAGAGAAGCAACTTAGAACTGAAGAGAAATTTCCTGACAGTTCGAACAATTAATCAGTGGAACAACTTACCTCCAGAAGGTGTGAATGCTCCAACACTGGAAGTTTTTAAGATGTTAGATAACCATTTGTCTGAAGTGGTGTAGGGTTTCCTGCTTAGAAGACCTCCAAGATCCCTCCCAATTCTGTTATTCTATTCTATTCTATTCTATTCTATTCTATTCTATTCTATTCTATTCTATTCTATTCTATTCTATTCTATTCTATATCCACATCATCACTAGCTAACAATACACTACTGTTTTCCGAAAGTCTTGGGTCCCATGTTTTGGATATCTAAAATCCTAATTTATTATACATTTTGAACACTTGAACTAGTTTTGAGGTTGAGATATTGTGCACATCTCTTAAAGGCAAAAGAGTTTAGTTACCCCAAATGGAGTCTCCGCCAAAATGTTGGACTTCAGTTCTTATGAGCCAGCATAGCCGAAGTCCAACACATACAGAGAGTCCCTGATTAGTGGAGACTGAAATGGACTCTGAAGAGTGGTGGAAATCCATTGTCACATTAAATTATGGTTAAGTAAGAATTAATACGTTTCCCTCCTTTTATTATTCCCTCAACTTGCTTTGCTACAAACATGAATATTTGGAAGCCTTTTTTTTCTGCTTTCAATCATAGATTCCAATGATAACTGAACCTGAAATCTTGAATAATGGTCAACACCAATTAAAAGGGGCAGGGAAGGCAGGTTCTTAAACTAAAAGGAGACTCAAATGTAGCTACTGTTTTTATTTGGATGCCACCAATTAAAAAGCTAGAGGTACACCTTCTAATGGTATTGGTGCAAAAATGGAGCAGTCATGTTCATAGCCCAATTGCTATGAACCCTTAAAGGACAAAATCTAAACTGCAGGATTTGTGCCCCTGCAAAGGAAGTGGATGGATTCTTGGTCTCTTAAGTACAAAACACTGCAATGTATTGGCTGCATTAAATTGGTTTTGGCAAGTGGATTGGTCCTTTGAAACAAATTTGATTTTGTTTTAAAGACCTTTTAAGCACATTTTGCTGAGAAAACAGGAGGAAAATAAACACTCGCAAAGAGAGAGAGAGAGAGAGAGAGAGAGAGAGAGAGAGAGAGAGAGAGAGAGAGAGAGAGAGAGAGAGAGAGAGAGAGAGAGTGTGAGTGTTGTGTGCCTTCAATGCATTTTAGAGAAAATGGCCCATTTAGTTGCAAAGCAATCAACATCAGCTCTTCTCTCTTCAGTCTTGGCTGCACATAAATTGTCTGTTTAACTAATTTGGCCCAACAGCCAAAGATGCATTTGTAATATGATCTACTGGTTTCAAGCCAGGATGAAAAGAAAAGATAGTCTTCTGACAAGAGAAAGAAAGGATAAAAAAATTGATACTATTGCATGAATACAAGGATGTGTGATTTGCATCTGAGTGAAGATAAAGAGGGGGAAGGCAGAGAGGATCAGATTTATGGTAAGAGGCAGAAGAGGTAGAATTATGTGAAAAAGTTGCAAAAACCGTGGCTGTTCCACTTCACATCCCTCCCCCCTAAATCAAGATTTGCTTAGAGATACAAGACATCTGTAAATTCAAAATCTTCTTTGTGCTTTTGCCCTTTAAGTTTTGCCCTACAAAACTAAACCTTCTTGGATTCAGCTTCCTGGGGATTTGTCCTTGAGAGGATGACAATGAAGATGATGCCAATGGTGATGAAGGTGATGATGATGATGATGATGATGATGATGATGATGATGGGAATGGCAGAGAGCCTAGGATGTTAGGAAAAGGGTGTTAAAATTGCTCAGCCCAAAGTGACTTCTCTTAATGTATAATCATGTACCAAATCATGTATTCATTTGTGCTATTAAATAAAGGCTAACAGAGTTGTACACTCAGCAGAGCAGAAGGAATGCACAGAGGATCATGGGTTCCCAGCATCCTCCGTTCCCTTCTGGAAAGCCGCTGACTCATTCCCTAAACAATCAGTGTTGTGTGCCATTTACAAATGGGGTGGTTAATAGGCCTGCATCCATTATCATTAGTGCATCTCAGCGCGCAGGTATGTGATGGGCCCTGCCAGCACGTTTGCTCCAGCTCACTGAGCCAGGGGCCATGCTCCATTGCAAATGAGGATGAGGAACACCTGCTCCAGGGTTTTACAGCAGACCGGAGCCATCCTTCACATCTCATGCAACACTTGTTCTGTCAGAATGCAAGGCTGGCACACGGGCAGGAGCAGTGGTGTTGCCAGCCATCCAACGAAAGATTAGAAACTTCCCTGTGGTCCTCTACTCAGCCGGAGCTTTGATTCTTTCTACCCTCACCAATCCTCCAAGAAGGCCTTTAAAACATTTGTCAGTATCACATTAAAGGATGAGGTTGAAAAGCTATTTTAAAGGCACCCCACCCCACCCCTCAACAGCCCTCAGTTTCCAGAGGGCTAATTAGGACAATGTAATATTTATTGTAATTTATTATTTTGTTCAATAAATGCTTGGGCCAGCAAGAAGAACAGCAACTCACGCTGCAACCATCTTTTGCCATTTTTCACTGGACAATGTTTGCTTGGAGTAGAAGGAAGAACAGGAGCTCAGCCTGATGCAGCTTTTTCTGCTGCTGTTTCGTTGGCTTTCTCTGTCTGACTGATTTAACTGGATGGATGGCGCACCCACAGCATCCTGTTCCTAACACTCTTGCACCATGCAATAGCAATAGCAGTTAGACTTATATACCGCTTCATAGGGCTTTCAGCCCTCTCTAAGCGGTTTTACAGAGTCAGCATATCGCCCCCAACAACAATCCAGGTCCTCATTTTACCCACCTCAGAAGGATGGAAGGCTGAGTCAACCCTGAGCCGGTGAGATTTGAACAGCCGAACTGGGCCAAGTTCTTGTACAGGAGCCATGGTGGTACTGAACACTGTCAGGAGTTCAATCCTGAATGAATCCTCAAGATTGACTCAGCCTTCCATCCTTCCAAGGTCAGTAAAATGAGGACCCAGATTATTGGGGACAATATTATGACTCTGTAAACCACTTAGAGAGGGCTGTAAAACCGTGACCCGACAAATACGGGCACGACAAAACCGCACCGACAAAACCGCGGTGAGAAAACTGTGACATTGAAATCGCACCCACAACAGTGCACTGACAAAACCGCGCCCACAAAAGCGTGATTAGGATTAAGGTAAGGGTTAGGGTTAGGTTCAGGGTTAGGTTTAGGGTTAGGTTTAGGTTTAGGTTTAGGTTTAGGGTTAGGGTAAGGGTTAGGGTTAGGGTAAGGGTTAGGGTTAGGGTTAGGGTTAGGTTTAGGTTTAGGTTTAGGGTTAGGGTAAGGGTTAGGGTTAGGGTAAGGGTTAGGGTTAGGGTTAGGGTTAGGGTTAGGGTTAGGTTTAGGTTTAGGTTTAGGTTTAGGGTTAGGGTAAGGGTTAGGGTTAGGGTTAGGGTTAGGGTTAGGGTTAGGGTTAGGGTTAGGGTTAGGGTTAGGGTTAGGTTTAGGTTTAGGTTTAGGGTTAGGGTAAGGGTAAGGGTTAGGGTTAGGGTTAGGGTTAGGGTTAGGGTTAGGGTAAGGGTTAGGGTTAGGGTTATTACCTTGTTTTCGCGTTGTTTGTTGATGGCGCGCTTTTGTCGGCACGCTGTTGTCAGCGTGCAGTTGTGAGCGCAATTTTGATGTTGCGGTTTTTTCGCCGTGGTTTTGTTGGCGCACTTTTGTCGTGCACACATTTGTCAGTGAACCCTGTAAAACACCCTGGAGCAGTACATAAGTCTAAGTACTATTGCTATTAAGATACCAGTATATCCCATATGCAAAACATGCGCTAGATTATGAAATTGTCTCATCAAATTCTTTTAGAGTCTCTTATGGGGAAAAAGCAGTACACATTGTGTTAGAAAAAGCTATAAAAAATCTCTTCATAACATGTAAATACTCATTGAATATTGTAAGCGGTTGAATTATTGATTTAAAATATTTATCTGCTTAGAGCAACATTATTTTAAAAGAGAATAAAAATAATATAAAAGCTACAGCAAAGCATTCTATAAAACACATCAAGAAGAATAAGATTGATATTTGAATATCCAGCTATTGTTAATACTGCTTTATTAGGTTTTAATTACCTTTAGTACTAATATGAAATGGAACATCTCGTTTTATTTCTTGAGACATACTTCAAACATACTTTTTTGAAACATACTTCCCAGAGTTTGTAGGAATCTATGAAATGAAGCCAAAATTATCATCACTCTACTATATAATGAAGTCTTGCCATCACTCTGAGTTGACTTTTCCTTACATAGCCAAATCTGCTTTGTTACATGCTGTTGTCACTCATATAATTATGCTTTCTGGTCCTGTTGTGTAATAAATTCTTTTACTCAATTTGTAGGAATAATTTTGTCATGTCCAATGTATTTTTCTTCTAAATAAAGTGGCTAGAAGCTAAATATAGGCATCCTATTATGTAAATTTAATTTTGTACTACCTTCTGCTGTCTTTTTTTTTAAAAAAAAAGATAATTGGTCATTTCAATGTAGCACATTGTGTACATATTAATCCATATATTACATTTATTGAATTCATTGTACCAATGAGACTTAATAGGTTACCGAAAACAAGATAAGAATTTTCAAGCTGCATTTATACTAGCAGACTTTTCAGTGTTTAACTTGGATAAAAATTAATCTCTAGGGATGCACTCAAGTTCCCCTAGAGTTTATTTCTTTTTTTTAAAAAACTTTATTTTGTAATAATGAAGAATGTTTTCAAAGTTTACAAGTACTGAAAACATTTTAAACACCAGGCATTTATATCTGTGTCAGAAAATACAGCAAGGTTATGTTTCCAAGCAATTGGGGTGGGAGACAATTACATGCCACATTGTTGCAAACCGAGCAAATTTTTACAGATGAGTTATAAACCCCAACTAATGGCCCTTTGATGGAAGTGCTGATACTACCTAAACTAGAACTGTGCAAATGGACTGAGATCTCCAAACATTATCCCCAAGCATTTTTCTATAAAAGCGACCCACTTCTCTGATGCCACTTCCCAGCTCTCCATATTCCTACTCAGGAATAATAAAACATTTCAAAATGTCATATTTGGGGGATTATTTATTTTTTTGGAAATACAGAACTTGAAAAAATATGCTTGCTTTTCTTTCGTCCAAATGGTTTTACGGAGTGGGGTTGGCAGAGCAATTGGCAGGATGGCAAATTGCTGTCCTTGCTCTGTCTTGGATGAACAAACAAAAGGGCTATTTGTGCAAAAATCCAGAAAGCTCCGATCTCTTTCTGAAGCAGGAGAAATGTCTGGGTTTCTTTCATGAAATGCTGCTTGCCCATTAACTTGCTTTCTGCAGAAGGTGAACTAGAAATATGTTAGATTTGAATAACGAGGATAAGACACGTTCATTCATTTATCTCTTTAAATAATAATCTTAATTTAAAATGAAAATTGGTAATGACCAGCATTTTGCAAAGACGTAAGACATGTTTGTTTTCTCAAGGGCGAAGGAAAGATGAACTACCATTAGGAAGTCATTATGTCCTGCCATTCCAAGATAAATCAACAACAATTCTCGTAAGGGAAGGTTTCCTGTGTCTGGAACAAAAGTGTGTCTAGTCAAGGCTCTGGTTTTCCTAGTTGCAATGTATGGCTGTGAAAGTTGGATCATAAGAAAGGCTGAGCGCCAAAGAATTAAGGCCTTTGAACTATGGTGCTGGAGAAGACTCCTGCGAGTCCCTTGGACTGCAAGGCAATCAAATCAGTCAGTCCTAGAGGAGATCAACCCTGACTGCTCTTTAGAAGGCCAGATCCTGAAGATGAAACTCAAATACTTTGGCCACCTAATGAGAAGGAAGGACTCGCTGGAGAAGAGCCTAATGCTGGGAAAGATTGAGGGCAAAAGAAGAAGGGGACGACAGAGAATGAGGTGGCTGGATGGAGTCACTGAAGCGTGAGCTTAAATGGACTCCAGAGGATGGTAGAGGACAGGAAGTCCTGGAGGAATGTTGTCTATGGGGTTGCGATGGGTCGGACGTGACTTCGCAACTAACAACAATCTGTTTCTGGAAATGAGGAACATCAAAAAATCTTGTGGCATCTTTAATGATTAAGATATTTATTATAGTAAATTGAATTGAATTGAATTTATTATATTTCTATGCCGCCCTTTTCCCCGAAGGGGACTCAGGGCGGCTCACAACCCAAGTCAAGGGGTGTGTGTGTACAAATAAGGAATAAAAAAGACGAACAAAACAATACCACAATTTAAAAACACACAACAACCATACCATTCGAGGGGGGACAAAAGCTCATTAGCCCCAGGCCTGTCGGAACAGCCAGGTTTTAAGGGCTTTGCGGAAGGCCTGGAGGGTGGTGAGGGTTCGAATCTCCACGGGGAGCTCGTTCCAGAGGGCCGGAGCAGCCACAGAGAAGGCCCTCCTCTGGGTGGTAGCCAGGCGACATTGGCCGGTAGATGGAATTCGGAGGAGGCCTAATCTGTGGGATCTAATCGGTCTATTGGAGGTAATTGGCAGCAGGCGGTCTCTCAAGTAAAAGCTTCCATAGGCTCTTTGTTACACGCAGATTGCTGTACAAATAATAAAAGACCAAATGTTAATCAATAGATAATTGCAAACAAAAAATAGCACAAAAAAAGGGACAAAAACTATCCTCAAATTCAGAAACACAGGGTTCTTTTTTTTTTGGTTCTGCCCTAAATGATGGGCTACAGGGAAACACATCTGTAAATTGTACAGGAAGCTTTCTTCAACCGTTGATTCACCTTGACAGTTTTACTGGAGTATATGAAAATTAGTATTAAAGATGTGATATGAAGGCTTCTTTCCAGGAATTCCAATCTGGTTTCAATAAAATGAAAACACTGATTGGAAGTGAAGTTGCCTCCCAGTTTTGCCTTTGGCTGTTATGTGTTCATTCATGAAAATGACAGGATTCCACAACTACTTTTAATATTCACCTTTTGAGTTCATCTCCCACGCTGGACACATTGGAACGATTAAAATAGCAATTGGATTTTCCTTAATTTGAAACAGTCTAGGTGTTGAAGGAAATAAAAAGGATTTTTTTTGTGGGGAGGGGGGAATGAAAGAAATGGGGAAAGTTTGCTTCCACTGTGTCCATTGTTTGCATCAAATTTCTTTATGTCTGGAAAGGAATATTAATAAAATAGCATCGTAAAATAACTTCCTGAATAGTTGACAAGGAAAAAAGAAAGATTAAAACTTTATGGATTACCACAATCTCCGTTCTTTATTTATACACTTGCAACAGTGATGTACATTGTAATTTAATAATTTAAACCCCTGATGTCTATACTACAACAATTAAGCTGCCATGCTGATCAACAAACAATGCCATCTCAACATACTGCTGGCACAAGATAATTGGCAGTAAACTAAGGAAAAGTTGATTCTTCATTGGGAACATAACTTGGAAGCATTTGGCGCATATAATTCAGCCCTGGACTGGATGGCCATGGATCCCATCTTGTTTTAAATTCATTGAAACTGCCACAATAATATCAAATATTATTTTGAAAAAAATGTTATTTTATAATTGGTGGATGCTAACAATGTAGTTCATTGTTCGGAAGCAAAATATTCTAAATCAGTGTTTCTCAACCTTGGCTACTTGAAGATGTTTGGACTTCAACTCCCAGAATTCCCCAGCCAGCGAATGCTGGCTGGGGAATTCTGGGAGTTGAAGTCCAGACATCTTCAAGTGGCCAAGGTTGAGAAACACTGTTCTAAATGAATAATATGCTGAGGAATTTTGCAAAGATTACTGACAGCACATCATTTAAAAAATAGGCACTGCCTTGAAAGTTCCACTCAACAACACATCGTAATCTGAATAGCGATATATTTTGTATGAGTTCTTCAATCAGGTATTTTCATTAGTATTTGTGTGCATTATTTAAATTCTTTTTCAAATCACTTAATTCTTGCTTCTCTAATTTTTATTTTTTTCTTACATTAGCATCAAAAACAGGGAACAAAAAAAAAATTGCTTCCAGCAGCACACAATATCTGTTTCCAAAAATGGCTTTTTGATGTGCAGTGTGCCCTGTTCATTGCGTATAATTTCTTGGCGCATCCAAATGGCATAGCTATACTTTCATCTTCAACCCATATTTATTTTTCTTTCATCCATTTTTTTTAATTCTTAATGAGGATAATCTATTACAAAGAAAGCCTTGGAACAGGAACGCAAATCTCTGAAAGCCGTTCTTCAGTGCTTTCCTCTGGTAGGTTTCTAAAGAGATGGCTTCAGTGTCAGCATTGAAGTTCATCACCTTCTGCCCTCTTTCATTCCTGCTTCTGAACATCTGAATTATTGTAAGCCTACAGCAAAATGGCAAAGACTTTTCTGGCACAGGAATGGTTTTTATTGTGCAATAAGCTCATAGGATGTACATCACTTAATTCAGAAGATTTTTGCCATGGTTGGGGTGCGAACCTTTTAATGTTGAACGTTGATGATATTATTAAAAGAGATACAACTACTTTAAGATGGTGCAATTTTTGATATGTGATATGTAAATTTTCAAGAACAACTTCCCTCTATGGCTGAAGACAAAGTTTTCGATCAGCGTGTGCTACCTGCTCTAACTTGTGCAAACATGGACACTAATATCACGACTGATACAAAAGTTACAAGTGCCAGAAAGAGCCATGGAAAGCAGTGGTGGGTTTCCAAAATTGTTCGAACCTACTCTGTGGGTGTGGCCTCCTTTGTGGGAATGGCTTGCCGCCCATGTGACTGGATGGGAGTGGCTTGCCACCCATGTGACCGGATATGAAGATGCCGACGACACTTGTCAGAACCACCTTAAATTACCTCACACACAGCATAAGAATAGGATGTAAACTTGCTTTTGAAAAGGCATCTTTGGTTTGCGTTAAAACAACTTCAACACACGCAATGTTCTGATTGCACCACAAACGCAGTAGTCATCCTTACCTTTCACAGAGGCACTGAGTTTTATAAATATGAGCTTGATAGTGTAGAATAATCATATCCAAGGACCAGTGGTGGGTTTCAAAGAATTTTGGAACCTCTTCTGTAGGTGTGGCCTGCTTTCCGGGTCCACTGGTGGAACCTCTTCTAACCGGTTCGGTAGATTTGATGAACCAGTTCTACCGAATAGGTGTGAACTGGTAGGAACCCACCTCTGATGGAAACTACATGCTTGGCATCACAAGGCAAGATAGAAAGACCTGCACATGGATTAGAGAACAATCGAAAGTATACGATATCATCAAGAGAGTAAAAGAATTGAAATGGAAATGGGCTGGTCACGTAGCAAGAAGAATTGATGGCAGGTGGACCAAGGCAGTCATAGAATGGACCCCACTTGATAAAAAAAATGCAAATGTCACAGACCTAAAACAAGATGGATTGATGACATCAAGCAAGCATTGCAGGCCCAATTGGCAAAAGAGAACTCAGGGCCGCCTAAGTTGGAAACATGCCGTCATCCTGCAGGGGTTAGACAATGGGTAAAATGATGATGACGGCGATGATGATGACGATGATGATGAAAATAAGAAAAAAAACATTTTCTGTGCTATAGGAAAAGGTAGACTAAATCGTCTAGGAACTGGATACATCCTCTAACTATTTGCTTCTAACTTCTTGTGAATACCCTTATGCACAAGTATTTTTCTTTTTCTGCAAAAGGCTTTTGCTATGATGGGAAAACTTAGCTGAAAGCCTCATCATAAGTTACTCATAAATCACACATCCCATTTGTTAAATTATAAAACAAAACGTCCAGGATTTTGCTGCATTTTTAAAAGACTTTGGAAGACAATAAAAAGGATATGAAAATAATAAACTACAAATGCCTTTGGAAGACAATAAAAAGGACATGAAAGTACGTAAGGAAGAAAATCTAGAATTCTAACCCACATCAACAATAGCCAACAGAATCACCAATCTGCAACAATTCAACGTTACAAGCAAGAATCTAACAACATAAACAATGCCAAATCATGTAGCTCAGAAATGCCATGCGGGAACAAATACGTTATCCCATACATTAACAATGCATCATATATTCTGTCACATTCAGTTATTGCAGAACATTTATCTGCGGTCACAAAAATTGAAACCTCAGAGAACAGAAAAACATTTGTGTTTCAACAAAAACCCTATACACTGACACCAGTCCAACGAAGTCCAAAAATTCTAATATTTATTTGTTTAACAACTCAACATGCAGTGGGACATTTCAGGCATCTGTGTTGGTTATATTAAAATGGTATCCTAAAAGAGGTGAAGGGAAATTTCTTTTTAGGGACCATGCAACCAAAAAATCCACAACAGTAAGAGACCTTTTTTTTTTAATCGTACAGAAGCCTTTCTCAGCTTGGAAGTTGAACAAGGAAAGAAATTATTCATTGACGGAATTCATAATTCAACATTCAGTGGAGATAAAAAAAAATGGAACAATGACACCTTGTTTTTTCCCTGAATTATTCTCTCTTTCTAAAGCCTGATAATTCTTAACTTGCGCATTCATCCTCTTACCACACGTTTTATTGCCACGTTCCTCTTTAGAACAAGGATAAATAAGGCCATTTAGCTATGCATTTTCAGGATGATGCATAGAGCATGGCTACAGAATCACATAAATTTAAAGAACCTAATCAAAATACTGGGCTACATGAAGTTGCTTAGCGTCAAGAAAGACTGCCAAAGTATTGCCTTATATAATTTTACGATGAAACAAAACTGAACGCTTCTCAAATTCAAAGCACTCAAGGAAACTGGCATCAGAGGTGTTGTGACATTCCTCCTTTACAGAGTGAGTGTGGAAGTGCCATATTAACATCCTAGTATTATTGATCCTTGGTGAATTGCTTGGACTGATAGCAATAGCAGTTAGACTTATATACCGCTTCATAGGGCTTTCAGCCCTCTCTAAGCGGTTTACAGAGTCAGCATATTGCCCCCAACAACAATCCGGGTCCTCATTTTATCCATCTCGGAAGGATGGAAGGCTGAGTCAACCCTGAGCCGGTGAGATTTGAACCGCCGAACTGCAGAACTGCAGTCAGCTGAAGTAGCCTGCAGTGCTGCATTTAACCACTGCGCCACCTCAGCTCTTGCAGTTTCCTTCCTTTATCTCCCGGTCTTCCCTTGGTTTAGCCAATCATTTCAAATAGATGATAATGCAGGCTAGAAAATGGCTCACATTATACTGATAATGTGCAATATATGTAGTGTTATAATCGATGATAAATTATTTTGTGTATGTGTTTGAGAAACAATTCTTCTGTGGACTATGCAACCAGTATGAAAGAAGTATGAAACCACTGTATGGTACAGTTCTGCTTATAAGATGTAATTCAATTATAAACTTTTTTTTTGGTAGGAGATGTAATATCGTTGTCTCTAAGGTGATCAGAAGGCTAAGCCAATCAGCCTATTCTGCCCTAACTTCATATGGATAAGATTTAGTAATCCCAATAACTATACATGGCAGATGGAGCTATTGCTCAAAAACTAGCATCAGCAAATGCTAATGTGCTGGCACACCATGCTATGAGACAGAACAGAAGAACTGAATCCTTCTGGATCTCAAAAATAGGCTCTTTGGTCCACTATTCTGATTCTCTCTCTGATTAGCAGGTTATCTTTTGAAAAACAAGGATATGCGAAGGAATTAGCTCACATTTATGATCAAGGAACAGGTCACTTATAGGATGCCTCTTCAGAATATGAACGTAGCATATAATCAGAAATGCTTGTTCGTATTGATTATTATCCTGAACAGGGCCGAATTTAGATGAAAAGAGGCCCTAGGCTATTCCACTTATGAGGCCCTTTCACCTCCCATTTTTAAGTTTGTAAATTGCATGAGAGACAATAAAACACATCATTACTGTGATATATCAATATATATCAATATATATAGCTGGCCTCCCGACGGAGGGCGGCTCTGCTCCGCGGCAAAGGCAGTGAGGCCAGCCGCCTCCCCTGCTGCGCTCAGCTGCCCGGCTCGGCCCCCTCGCCCTCACCTGCCTGGCCGCTGGTGGACTCCGTGTCGACGGGGCGGCTACTGGGAGTGGCCGCGCCTCTCGCCCGACCGCCGGTGCCGGGAACGTGGGCGGGCTCCCCAACTGCCGTGGTGCTGGAACGATTTTAACCAATACATTTTTATGTTTGTTTATTAGTCATATGCGTAGAATTTCTCCTTATTTTCGGTCCAGTGTTTTAGTGTTCACTGTTTTTAGAATAGTGTAATTTTAATTTTGCTAACAATTTGAATGTAGGCCCCTCTTGATCTTGAGGCCCTAGGCTGAAGCCTAGTTAGCCTATAGGAAAATCCGGCCCTGATCCTGAAGGAATTTGTCTAAGACAACCAGACATAAGGGAAATAAGCATCCTCCATGAAACTCCATAATTTATGAAATAGCCACAAACAAAAATTTGTTTTTGGTTCATCCTGGATCATCCATCCATCATGTTTATCAGGTACTCCTAAGTTTTAAGGTTGAGAATGACTTAAAGGAGATTTTGAAAAATTACTTTGGGGCATTGAGGTAACACAGATGCAGCATTTGGGTGGGAATTCATAGTAGGACTCTATGCTTCCCATGAACTTTGGAGCAACTTTTTGAAACTGGGCACCTCATAGCAGCATGATAAGAGGAAGATGTGTGAACTGAGTATCTGCTACTCTTGCATTAAACCCAGCTGTGGTGTGATTCAAATAGTAAAGTCCCTTGCAGTAAACTTCTCAAAGTATTGTATGAATTATCTTTTCATTCTGCACTCCAAACACAGTTTGGCATAATGGGAGAATCTCTTACATCTTTTCTATGGTTTTCCTTTCACAGGTATAAGGTTTCATTCAATAAGAGGAATTCTGCCTCAGTTAGATACTGGTTTCCATCAGAGGTGGGTTCCTACCAGTTCGCACCTATTCGGTAGAACCGGTTGGTCAAATCTACTGAACCAGTTAGAAGAGGTTCCACCAGTGGACCCGGAAAGCAGGCCACACCTACAGAAGAGGTCCAACATTTTTTGAAACCCACCACTGGTCCTTGGATAGGATTATTCTACACGATCATGCTCATATTTATTAAACTCAGTGCCTCTGTGAAAGGTAAGGATGACTACTGCATTTGTAGTGCAATCAGAACATTGCGTGTGTTGAAGTTGTTTTAACGCAAACCAAAGATGCCTTTTAAAAAACAAGTTCACATCATATTCTTATGCATGCCAGTGCTGTGTGTGAGGTAATTTAAGGTGGTTCTGACAAGTGTCGTCGGCATCTTCATATCCGGTCACATGGGCGGCAAGCCACTCCCATCTGGTCACATGGGCGGCAAGCCACTCCCACAAAGGAGGCCACACCCACAGAGTAGGTTGGAACAATTTTTGAAACCCACCAGTGGGGGGGAGCTAGGATTTTCTTGATGCTGAGACTCCTGGAAATACTCTTCCTACCCAATCAACTTCACATCATTGGACTCAACTGTTGTTGGGTTCATCTTCCACGTGCAATTCATTGATGGCCTGGAAATCAGATGGGTACATGGACATGGATAATGCCATGCTCTTTATGAAAATGTTTAGGCAGGTTAATAGTGTAAACATTTTATCGGTTGAAATGGGCAATTCCTTGCTCAGAAGCTTTCACCTGAATTTCTAAACAGCTGTTTACTTTGTCTTTAAACCTTTTCCTATTCACTATTCATGAACATCTGCATGAATGATTTTTCTACGCATAAATTTAGGATCAGTACTTTGTGCATGAATATGGGCAATCATGCGCAAGAAAAAGTATATGCTATTCATTATCCTACCATTGGAAACCTTTTCTCTCATCGGAAACAAATGCCAGAAGATCGAGGCAATCCAGGATCGAAAGGAAATTATAGGAGACATTATCTTTTTTTACGTTAATGGTCTAACCCAATTTTTTTTTAAAAAAATGTCATAAATGAACCACCTAGAGTTCGTCATAAATGCAATGACTAAAAAGAATATAGAATGAACATTTACCATGCGTATCGTATCAGGTTGGGTATAAAACCACATAAGGAGTTAGTTTCCTGCAATGTCAGCATAACTAGTACACAGCAGATGTACAATGGACTACAGATGTGTGGTAACATGTATTGTAAGCCTACAGGCAGATGGTCAGAAACATCTGGGTCACCATATTGTTGCATGCCTATGTCTTGCAATAATTTACAGCTCATTGAAAGTTGTTTGCCTTCATTTCTTGTTGTTGCACGATGGGAAATCAGACAGGTATATGGCATGATGTGCACATGTGTGTTATGACTAAATAACATTAGGATTCTCAATTTAAGGAAAATCACCAGGATGTATTTTTTTTTCCTATGAAGACATGGGTCAAAACTGTACTGGTGTCATTCCAAATTAATTTAGTTATGCTTTAATCATTTTTTTTTCATTTTTCATCACGTACTAATACTTCATTTTATTTCTTATTTAAAACCTATATATTTTGCAGGAGGGACTGCTGGCATTCTATTCTGCTATTTGAGTTTACTACTTTTTAACCTTGTTTGGTAGAAAATGAAATTAGTTTGTAGATGAACATGCCAGATGCCAGAACAATAAATGATAGCCTATCATATGACCGTCACTAATGAGATAATGAGTGGCTTCGGAAACCAAAGTCAGACATCACTAAACACAGATTTGTCATAAAAATGGAAGATAAGGTCCTCAGTGATTTTCAAGCCCGGTGCTTCATCTTTTCAAAGTGTCTTTTCAAAGGTCTTGTATTAAAGGCCTTAACTTTGTATTATGAGTTCCATGACACCCCACTTCCCAATATTTTCTACTGTTGGACAGTAAAATGACTCCTCACAATTTTCCGTGCTGTATTTCAATGTTTTTGTCCCAGATCTACCACTGTTCCTATGATAAAATTCTCCTCAGAACTACGCTGAGGTAAAAATGCTGATAGAATCACCCAGGATAGCTACAGGCAGAGATCTGAGGTGAAGGTTAACACCAGGGCGAAGGTGCATATTCGCGAAGCTGACTTTAGTTTTACAACGGAGGAGTTTCTCAATTCTTCGCCTACTACCATAAATGCTATTAATGATCAATACCAGACCTGCAATTTTGAAATAACAGAAAGGACCCCCCCCCTCCCCAAAATATCTTGGAAGCTATAACTTCCCCTCTCCCCACATCCTTCCCCTCACACATTCCGAGTCCCAGTGCATTTTAACAGATCACTTATCTCCTTAATAACGGTCTCCGTGCATCATTTCAAATGTATTACATCTTCTTTGGAATCTTTAGTTCACCCACAGTAAACACTGCTAACTACTAACTCATAAAACATATCGGCTGGCTTTATTACTTTTAACCATCTTTCCAATTGTGCTATAAAATAAAGGCAGATGCCGTTTTAACATCTTATTATTATCAAGGGCCGGTTCCTCCAGCAGGACCTGTTTAGCAGCAATCTGGTTGTTTATCGTCCCCCGTTTCCTTTTCCTTTTTTTAAAAAAAATAGGTGACAGTTTAAGGTGGCGGCTCTCCGTCTTAGAAAGAGTCCCTTTTAACGGAGCTGAAGTGCCATGCACAGTGGGCACGCGCGCCTCCCTTTCATCCAGTGATATCGAGAAAGGGTCGCAGGTTCACCTGTGATTTTTGCTTGACAGCTTCGCCACACACGTCAGCCCCTGCCAAATGCTCTGCCATTAATTTATGATTTAAAGTAATTAACTTTTGCTGATTAAAGTAATTATTTCAAGTGCATTGCACTCAGGTCCAAATGATGCACGCAGCCCCCCTCTCCAGTTTGAGCTAACAGCATGCCAAGTGCTTAAAAGCTGCACCAGGGAGCTCACAGTGGCTTCTGCCAGTCTAACAGATCTGCCATGTTTATGGCTGACTTGTACTAACTGCTCATTTTAATGTGGAACCCTGGCAGAATACTGACACAGTGTGAAAAACCTTCATCCGGTAAACAAGGCAAGGCTTCAAATTGGTGACACCGATGACAGTGAAAACTGTTTTAAAAAAAAATAAAAAACCCAGACCGAATCTTGCTTCCAGCCTTTCAGAGTTAGGATGTTTTTCTTTTCTTTTTTTCTTTTTTTAAGCCCTACTTACTCCTTATCCAGATTGGCTGTTAAACAATTTTACAGCTTCATTCACCAATTTGCCTTTTAGCAGGAGGCCAAATCAAAATCCAGGGAAGGACACAGGAAATACCAGCCAGGCAGTTGTACAATACGAAGATCAGCGTTCGAAGAGAATAAATGCTCTTGGAAATAACGCCTCTCTCTCTCCTTAATATCACCATTAATTCTTTGAGATCCAGCTTTTTTTCCTGGCTGGCCCTCTGTGTGAAATCTGGGTTCATCTCAAGACAAAGCCTTGCCAGGGAAGATGACACAAGCATCTCAGGAATAAAGCCCCCGTCAAAGCGAAACACGATTATAAGAGTGAATTTTGGCTAATAGGCTCCAAAGTCTTGGTTTGGTTTTTATTGCTCTGTTGGAAGAAGATAATTCCAGGAATGGCCCTGTCTGGCTTTTGAACACATTGTTATCACTGAGCACCAGCAAGCTTACACTTAAATAAATATGCCTGAAAAATAATAAGGCAAGGCATTAAAGCCAATCAGTTTATTTTAATTAAATATAGCAATCAGTTAGTTAAATTAACTAATTTTTATCTCATCGGGCATTTTTCCCCCCCTATTTTGTGTCACAGGGCTGTTTTAAAAACAGTGAGTTGCTTAATTTTTTTTTTTTGTTCTAATTTGAATTATAATCGCAATATAATTGCCCTGGTTACATTCTTTTTCTACTTTGGAAAATCTGGGTTTCATAGTAAATCAAGCATCTGGCAAGTTTCTTGCTAAATAGGATGCCAGCTTGGCAGCTTCAGCTGCAGAGAAATCTGTCCGGATTCCACATACACACATACACAATTGCACCCCTCCAAAAATATGTCAATAAGGGGCCATAAAAATGTTTCAAAAAGGGATTTCTAGTTTGAAATATCTAGTAAGGTGGAGAAAATTCTACACTATCGAAAGCAGGTTGCTTGGGGTTTAGTTTGTAAGACAAAATGCAGGTAACCCTTTTGTTGATTCTGTGATGTTGAATTTTGGCTGAGAAATCTTTATTTTTTTTTTTTGCTGAGGTAAACTCACTTTGCTGAATACTCAATTCACTCTTATGGACCAGCATTAAACCAAATGCCAAATTGGTAGCTGCTTAAACATTAAGGATAAATCCAGGGATTGATTGGAGAGCTCCATATGGTTTAATCACAAATTCCTCTGGATGGAATTCTGTTGAAACCAAACTTTCTGGACCTCCTAACCAATGAAATAATGAAACCTATTTTCCCAGAATCATAAGGGGAAGAATGACCACGTTTTGCAAACGGTTGGATTATAAAAAAAAGATGTGTTGAAATGTCACTATATTATGAGCAATTGTTTGATGCCTAATTGTTGCGGAGGTGTTGAAAAGAAGGGTTCCACCACAAAACCGCGGCCGACTAAAGCGTGCTCGACGAAACCGCGTACCTGACGTCATCACAGCACGACGAAAAAAGCACGCTGTGAGCGCTAAAGCTAAAATTAAGCCCTAAACCTAAACCTAACCCCCCAAAACCTAACCCTAAACCTAACCCTAAACCTAACCCTAAACCTAACCCTAAACCTAACCCTTAACCTAACGCTAAACCTAACGCTAACCCTAACGCTTAACCTAACCCTAAACCTAACCCTAACCCTTAACCTAACCCTAACCCTAACCCTAACCCTAACCCTTACCTTAATGTGAATCGGCTTGCTTTCAAAGCACTTTTTAAAGCGCTCTTTTTTCTCCGCGGTCGCTGTTGTTGCGCTGCTGATGACGTCAGCGACGCGCTTTAATCGGGCGCGCTTTAGTGGACCGCGGTTTTGTCATGCCACGGAAAAGAAGATGCTCAGTATTCTGGCTCAGTATTGGAAGTCACAATATGAAGCAGGAAATAAGTTTTTTATTATTATAGTGGCATTTAATTTCAAACAACCATTCACAGAACTGGCTTTCACATCTCTCTAAGTCAGGGATTCTCAGCTATGGAAATTTTAAGTTGCAGTGACTTCCATTCTCAGGGTCCCTCAGACACAATATTAAAATTGCTAAAGTTGAGAAGACTGCTCTAATCTACTCTATGTCCTCCATCCATGTGAACATTCATGGTCGTATTAACAGACAAGAAAATGGTCAGGTACATGGAAAAGTCCATGATTCCACACGATGTTCTGCAGGGATGAAAAAAAAATAGTAATAATAGATGTATCGATTCAGTGTAATTAATAGCCTTACCTTATCCAAAATAATGGTCATACCATCAAGGATATTTATAGTCTCAAATGTACCGACAATGTAATTTGAGGACTCCTATATCAGAACATCTGGCCTAAATCAACTTTACATAATATTTTGCTGGGCAACTTAGTTCTTTCTGTAAACGTATGTATATGGGAATATATATGAGTATCAGAAGTTATAACCAGGACCAAAATATTTATGAACAAAGATTTGCAAACATAGTAATATGTGAGGGGGGAAAAACATTCTAATGCAGTTTCTAAATTACTTGAATTTGTCTTATCTCTAGGACTACATTTTCTTCATAATTTACCTTGCTACTTATTCATACAATGTCTCCAGATGGTGCACCTGCATTTCCAAATAGCCTAAATGAGAAGGCCGAGATGGTTCATTGAAGAAGGACCATGTAGAGTCTGGACATTAGTCAAGATATGTTTAAATCAAGCTGCAGTGCTTTTGAAATCCATGGCATAGTTACAATAATGCTCCAGAACTATGATTTTCAGGAGTAACAGAACCATAATCCTAACTAACCCAAATATAACCAGGTTTGCTTCCTGGCTAAGGTGCTTCAAAGTAATTTATTCACTGGCCACAATGTGACAACAACAAAACCATCCATCAATATCTAATTTCAATTTCCATGCAACCATTTGGAACATGTTATACATGCAATCTCCTGTATCCTTGTTTTTGCTTCAGTGCTGGGCATGTATGTCCAACATCAGATGAAAGGGACAAAATTATGAAAACCTTTAGCCTGTTTCCTAACAAACAGTGTCTCCTAGTGTTCTGACCCCCTCCCCTGTTCAGGAACGAAAGCCGGAACCAACGCAAATGAGAAGTTTTCTTTTAATCAGCCAAGACTCTCGTTGGCTGCAAGCCACATAAACAAAGAGATAAGCACTCTGTCAGCAAGTCCTACAAAACTTGGCAGCAATGCAAACAAACTCTGGCAGCAATCCAGCCTGCCAAGTTTGTTTCTTGTTAATCCTTAACATTGACTTCTGCAAGAAGGGCATGGCACAAGCAGTCTCTTTTATAATCAGGAGAGGATCTTAATAAGCATCAACTGAGTGTAATCATCTCCTGTGATTACGCAGTTGTTCTTGACGAGTAGCCCTTTGACGGCGTGCATCCCGAAACAACTCACAAGTGTTTTCCTGATCACTCCCTCTGATCCAAGGCTCCAGCACTACCTAGTGGCCAACCAGTCTCTCCTCGCCCTGCTCAGAGTTGGCACCCTGTCCAGGGTCCTCCACCTCCTCCAGGGCTGACTCATAAGACCCCTCGCTGTCGGAGTCTGGCGGCAGCTCCAACGGCACCTGCCGGGCCACAACACCTAGCATATCCAAAACTATATACAGATGAAGTATGGTTACATTAAACTCATTTTTCTAATATATTACATTAGTTATCCTCAAAAAGACTAAGTGTATTTTTCATCAACCATCTGGATTTCATAAGCTGTGCTGGAAACCAGCTGATAATGGCTAATTGTTAACTAGAACATTTCAGATGCTAACTGTAATATCCAACAGAGTTCTTCGGACCATCTTTGATGCACTTATATTGTACATTGTGGGATTTTGGTATAGGTCTATCTGTCTTTCTATACGTCATCACACTATCTCTAGAAATATGCCAACTTTGTAAAGGTTGATTAGCTTAGTGCACCATGTGTAATGGAGCAATGAATGCATAAAATGACAGTTGACGTTCCATTACGGAACTACTATGAACCTAACAAAATTAATGATCAATAACAGAAGGAAGCATTCTTCCATTGCTTGACTATTCTTTTAGTAGCCAAGGTGGCGCAGTGGTTAAATGCAGCACTGCAGGCTACTGCTAGATCAGCAGTTCAGCGGTTCAAATCTCACCGGCTCAGGGTTGACTCAGCCTTCCATCCTTCCGAGGTGGGTAAAATGAGGACCCAGATTGTTGGGGGCAGTATGCTGACTCTCTGTAAACCGCTTAGAGAGGCCTGAAAGCCCTATGAAGCGGTATATAAGTCTACTGCTATTTTATTTAACTAAGTATCATACTTACAACATTTGAGGGTGATTTCTTTTCCCCTTTCCCCCCACTTTTTTTGGCTGCAGTAGATAATTTCCACAAACCTTTGCCAATGTACATGCCTCACTGCAAATACTCAATTAGCCTCAGAGTATTGAAATGCAGCACACTGAAGCAGATTTTTCCCCTCCAAATATTGACAAAAGGAATTCGGGGCCTATTTTTGTTTAATCTCAAGCATAAACACACCACTGAGTTACAATCCGCTGCCATATTGTTCTGGTACTAAAACATATTTTCGAGTCCAAAATCTGAGCGACAACTGGAAGCCCTCCGGGTTTCCAGGGCCTCCTATTTGTAGAAATTTGCTTCCCTAAAATAATGAATAATGAACCCATTACCTCCCTGACTGTGGCCTGCAGTGTACGAAGAGATATTAGGAGCAATTTGTACACAACGTGCGGGTCTGTTCCATCTAAAATGTTATCAATGAGCTTGTCAAGCCAAGGCCTAACCTCCGTGGTTATTTTCATCTGCCCTCCCTCTTGGATCTCTCTGCTTCTGCTTGTAACCTCCGAAGACTAGCAACAGGATATCTCACACCTGCTTTGTATAATGCTGGGACTTGGAGTCCTGCATGAGATTCAGTAGGCATTGGCTGGCTTGCTGCTTTGCTCAACATATATGTCAGAATGTCAGATGATCCGTTGTTGCATCTGCAGCTGTTGCATAAGAACAGTGCCAGGGGCACAACTTTCCTGCGGTGAGCTTTAATTTGCTCGGCTCTCCCAGAAGAATTCCCTCACTTCACCTTGCTGAGGCTGTGACAGCTGTATAGGAATGGAGCCCATGTACCGCTGAAGCCAATTGTACCATGAAAGAAAGCCAGACTAAAACCGAGGCTAAAAGAAAGCCACTATAAATAAAGGTCAGTTTCCATACGTAGAGATATGATGAGGGAACAGATTCTTATCCACTCCCCCCTACATAAAATGGTTCGAAATTGAGGCAGAACACAATAAAGGATTCATATCTTCAAGTAGGTCAACTGCCGATTCATTTGGAAACTATGCCAGAAGAGTTTCTTGGCGTCTAAATAAGATATAACCTGTCAAAATATTCATGGGGGACATAAGTAAGTTTTATGACTGGTTTCAGAATTAGGTTGACAATCAAAACAGATGTAGAGTGTGATGGCAACTGGAACTGCCAAAGGCAAAACAATAGCACAACATTCTCTTGTCGTCTTTTGTGTAGAAGGGTGCTTGTAACTCATGAATAGCGGTAGAACAATAAGCAGACCCAGTCATGTTACATTTATTAGCATAGAACATACATGTGTGGTTTCTATTTTTCAACAGACATGAATGAGAATCTTCACAAAAAGATCTTCTGAGCATTTTCATATTTCTTTTTCCAACCTCAGATTTTCAAATTCTGGAAAGGTATGAGGGGTAATAATTATTTTCTCCAATTGAAAACGAGCCTCGAACAAAATTTTAGAAGGACAGCATAACTGCATACGTGACTTAATGGTGTTTCTCCCTTCCCTTCAAAGCGACATTGACAGATAATTTATTTTCTTATTGTTTTTTTTTTAATCCTGCTAGATTCAACAAAATGGCTCCTGGCACTTCATAGCATAAACCAGTGTTTTTCGGTAGATGTGCGGACTTCAAATCTTCAGAATTCCCCAGCCAACATTAGGAAGCCAAGCTGTAGGCATGGGCAAATTGAGGAAGTCTAGGAGTTAGTTAGTTAGTTAGTTAGTTAGTTAGTTAGTTAGTTAGTTAGTTAGTTAGTTTGTTTGTTTGTTTGTTTGTTTGTTAAATTTATAGGCCGCCCAATCCTGCAGGACTCTGTTGAAGTCCACACATCGGAAAATTGCCAAGGTTAAGCACCACTGACATAGATGCTTAAAAACTGAGTAAAAACACAACAGAACAATATAAAAAAAAATAAGATAATGTTCAGAAGCTTCAGGCAGATGCATCTCTAGAACTATATGAAGGAAGAGGAAATAGAGCACAATTAGATTTGCAAGATTCTGCTCTTATAGCCAATTTTAGTCTTCCGGTGGAATAGATTCCTGATCTTACCTATCTATTGCAGCTCATAGTTGCATTGAATGTATTCAATGGACTGCCTTTTTCAGTGAAGGTGATCCTCTGTGTACTTCAGTACGGAGCCATGAAGGCTTTCATAGGTCAAAATCAGTAGTTTGAACTGTACCTAGTAACTTACTAGTAACCAACACACTGGCCATAAGCTAGGAGTTACATGTTGGTTTTGTTTCAAATTTATTTCTTTTATGCTGTGTTTATCTGTATTTCTATTATCCGCCAACGGATATTTAAGGTGGACAGCCATATAAATTTGCTTCGTAAATAATAAAATAAAATAATACTATACTGGACTTTTCTTGAAGAGTGCGCAGAAGCTACCACTTTTCCAGAATGTAGCAGAACGGCCAGTTTTGAATGTTTCACAATAGGATCATCTACCAATGAGCTGCATTGTCTTCTCTAGTGAACTTTTAAGTACTGCTTATCACTCATAAAGTTGTGCACAGCGCAGGGACAAGCTGGGTGTGGGATTGTCTGTTTCCATTTTTTTTTCCTGCTTGAACCTACACAAACTGACAGGATGGTCATTCTCTAGGTCCTTTCTATCAAGCAGTGTCATCTGTGGGCAGTGGTGGGTTTCAAAAATTGTTCGAACCTACTCTGTGGGTGTGGCCTCCTTTGTGGGAGTGGCTTGCCGCTCATGTGACCGGATGGGAGTGGCTTGCCACCCATGTGACCGGATATGAAGATGCCGATGACACTTGTCAGAACCACCTTAAATTACCTCACACACAGCACTGGCATGCATAAGAATAGGATGTCAACTTGTTTTTTTAAAAGGCATCTTTGGTTTGCGTTAAAACAACTTCAACACACGCAATGTTCTGATTGCACCACAAACGCAGTAGTCATCCTTACCTTTCACAGAGGCACTGAGTTTTATAAATAGGAGCATGATAGTGTAGAATAATCATATCCAAGGACCAGTGGTGGGTTTCAAAAAATTTTGGAACCTCTTCTGTAGGTGTGGCCTGCTTTCCGGGTCCACTGGTGGAAACTCTTCTAACCGGTTCGGTAGATTTGACGAACCGGTTCTACCGAATAGGTGCGAACTGGTAGGAACCCACCTCTGTCTGTGTGGCCCAAGAATCATGTCTTCTCTGTCACAGCATTTGCCCTGTAGAACAACATTCCCCTGGAGAGATAGATAGCCCTGACCTTGTTGGCTTTTTGCATTAAAAATCTGGTTGTTCCCCTTAGGCATTTGAATCAGGATATTAAACAAGTCCTGCTAGTTGGTTTACCCAGCTGTGGTCCTGTTACTGATAATAAATATCATTTATTTGTTTACTTATGCTTAAATACGCATATACACATGAAAATAAAACGGTGAATGATCAATCTTTTTTTTTTCAGGGCAGCAAATGAATTAGTTTTTAACTTAGATGAATTAAATGAGAGTTATCAGACGTTACCATAATCGGATAATCTATTTTTATATTTTATACCAAAGTGTGAAAATATACAAAGCATTCGGAAAGTATTCAGATCTCCTTCACATTTGTCAATTTTGTTAGGCTGCAGCCTGATGCCACAGTTGTCGAAATTCATTTCCCCCCCCCTCATTAATCTATACTTACCACCCCATAATGACAAAGTGAAAACAGAATTTTAGAAATGTCTCCAAATTTATTAAAAAATAGGAAGACGGAAATATCACATTGGCATAAGTATTCAGACCCTGAATGGCCTCCTTTGTGGGAGTGGCTTGCTGGCCATGTGACCTGGTGGGAGTGGCTTGCCGCCCATGTGTTCTCTCTCTCTCTCTCTTTCTCTTTCTCTTTCCTTCCTTCCTTTTGTCTCTCTGTCCCTTTTTCCTTTTTTCTTTCATCTCTCTCTCTTTTCTTTCTTTCTTTCTTTCTTTCTTTCTTTCTTTGTTTCTTCCTTCCTTCCTTCCTTACTTCCTTTCTTTCTTTCTCTTTCTCTCTCTCTGTGAGTCTGTGTGTGTGTGTGAGTGAGTGGTGGCTTTCAAAAAAGTTTGGAACCTCTTCTGTAGGTGTGGCCTGCTTTCCGGGTCCACTGGTGGAACCTCTTCTAACCGGTTCGGTAGATTTGATGAACCGGTTCTACCGAATAGGTGCGAACTGATAGGAACCCACCTCTGCTTCTAATGGTATTTAATTTTTAGCTATATTTTGATGTGAACATAATGGAAAAAAGCAAAAGTCTTGCCGATAATTTGTTTTGGCGGCATGTTCCATTCTGAAACGTTGCACATAGATTTGTGCATCATGTAAAAGATGCACACTGTAATATAGTTCCTCATAGATGACAGAGCTCCTACAGTGAAAGCCATTGCTCTAAATCCCCAATGATACAGGGCAAAACTTTAATGCTTTCTAACAGCAATTCACATAAGTGCATTTGGGGATCGTATTTTTTTAAACTCTGTCTTAAAAAAACAGTTAATAGAAATGCCAGAATGATTCTTATTTTATCCCTATATCTTTCGATCAAATCTATAGGCAGTTAGGAATTTTTCCCATCATGGAATATCTGAGATTTACTTTTTTTTTAAAAAAAACATATAATTTGGACATGACTTTTATTTGAAGGGATATTTTTATTGAAAGGCTGCAGATTCCTCAGTGAATAGATGTATGAATGCCACTTGCTTTTGGTGCTTATATTTGCCACTTCTAATAATTGTCACTATTGACCTACATGAGAAAACCTTGACATGTTTATGGATGACACTATAAGGCTAAAGTGCATGTTGTTTCTCTTTGAAATGGGAGGCTCTGTAGAATACTGTTATTTACTAGGCATCTTGGCTTCTCACTTGTGAATACTTAGGACCAACAAATAAATGAGCAAAAACGCAATGACATTAAAAAAATATACACATGTGGCCTTTCTGAAGAAATATCAAGTCAGTTGACTCTGCCATTGTCCTTCAGTAGGGAATGGGACTAAAGAAAGAAATTCCCATTACAAGAAGGGTATCCATTAGGTTCCTTTGTTCATCAAATGGCATTTTGATCTGTCTAGTAGTCCCATTTACCCTGCCTTGTAACAGCTCAGCGGAAAGGGATTGTTAATGATGGACTGCTGAATGCAAGAAATGACAGGGACTCCATATGCTTGCTATCACAATAGGAAATGCTGTTTCCAGGAATCTACTTGGTGCAAGGAAAATATGGTTAGTAGAAAGTGGCGTTCAAGCCTTCCCAGTGATGGGTTTCAAATTTTTTTCGAACCTACTCTGTGGGTGTGGCCTCCTTTGTGGGAGTGGCTTGCCGGCCATGTGACCTGGTAGGAGTGGCTTGCCGGCCATGTGTTTTCTTTCTTTCTTTCTCCCTCCCTCTGTCTCTCTGTCTCTCTGTCTCTCTGTCTCTCTCCCTCTCTCTTTCCTTCCTTTTGTCTCTCTGTCCCTTTTTCCTTTTTTCTTTCATCTCTCTCTCACTTTTTCTTTCTTTTTTTCTTTTTTTCTTTCTTCCTTTCTTTCTCTTTCTCTTTCTCTCTGTGTGTGAGTCTGTGTGTGTGTGTGTGGTGGGTTTCAAACATTTTTCGAATCTACTCTGTGGGTGTGGCCTCCTTTGTGGGAGTGGCTTGCCGGCCATGTGACCTGGTGGGAGTGGCTTGCCGGCCATGTGTTTTCTTTCTTTCTTTCTCCCTCCCTCTCTCTATCTGTCTCTCTCTGTCTCTCTGTCTCTCTGTCTCTCTCTCTCTCTCTTTCCTTCCTTTTGTCTCTCTGTCCCTTTTTCCTTTTTTCTTTCATCTCTCTCTCACTTTTTCTTTCTTTTTTCTTTATTTCTTTCTTCCTTTCTTTCTCTTTCTCTCTGTGTGTGAGTCTGTGTGTGTGTGTGTGTGTGTGTGTTGGGTTTCAAAAATTTTTGGAACCTCTTCTATAGAAGTGCAATATTAATGTGATCAGAGACATTTGGATTCTATAATCAAACAATTGTTCACTACAGATCAGAAGAATTCAAGCTACCATCAGGGAATTTCAGCAAAGGAGTCGGATCAACATGTAAAGAGCCGAGGTGGTGCAGTGGTTAGGGTGCAGTACTGCAGGCCACTTCAGCTGACTGTTATCTGCAGTTAGGCGGTTCAAATCTCACTGGCTCAAGGTTGACTCAGCCTTCCATCCTTCCGAGGTGGGTGAAATGAGGACCCAGACTGTGGGGGTGATATGCTGGCTCTGTAAACCGCTTAGAGAGGGCTGAAAGCCCTATGAAGCGGTATATAAGTCTAACTGCTATTGCTATTGCTATGTATTATCATATCTTGCATACCCTATTTCCCTGAAAATAAGATCACCCCAGATAATAAGCCCAATCAGGCTTTTGAGTGCATGCACTAAAATAAGCCCTCCCCCCAAAATAAGCCCTCCCTCAAAATATTGCAACACAGCAGCTGTCATGAGGTGACCATGCTCTCCGCCTACTGCACCTCAGAAATAATAAGACCTCTCCAAGGTCTTAGCCAAGCGCTTATTTCTGAGGTCAAAAGAAAATAAGACCTTTATAACATGGTAGTTCCAGATAGCCTTTTAGACTTCGCAGAACTAAAACTCCCAGAATTTTTCACTAGTGGCCATGCAAATTTGGAGTTACACACAAACAATGTCTCAAAGATTTTTAGGTATTCCATGAATTTCCTTTAGGGAAATGTCTGGAAATTTTCTATTTACAGTTTTGATAGATTATGGATTTTTTTTCCTTTTAAGATTTTTGTCTACTAGGATCTTTTTCTTCTTATTATTATTTTTTTGCAATTACTGTATTATAATTTGAGCTTGAACATTTCAGATTGCCTTGCCATTTTGACTCTAGAGTAATAGATTATATTTCTCTATGCTTGCTGTTCTATCTTAGCTCAAAGCATTTATCACTGTTCTACTTCTGATACAGTTTTCTTTTAGATCTTTAAATCACTGCTTTTTGCCACCTTACACATAGCTTTTACAGAAATAAAAAAAAATAAAAACCCACTCAAATCCCAGAACTTTGAACTTTAACATGAAAACAGATTTTCTCGTAAAATATATTCTTCTTGGGAATAAAATACTCATTGAAATTGACCAGCACCCTGACAAAATCCTCTTTATGATAAAAGCAAAAAGTTCTGTAGAAATGGTCAGCTTTATTTCCCATAACAAAGATAACAAATCTAACTTATACTTTCCCAGTCTCCTAATGGGCCTTTATTGAAATGCATAAATGAAGAAGTCTTCTTTCTAATTTGAGCTTTCAGAGTATAAGTTGAAACTTTCTGGAGTTAGACATTGAGCCACGGAAAGTGTTTGATATATTGTGGCATCAACCGTGATGTCAAAATATTTCATAGAAAAAATAAAAATGTTTGCTAGATCCTTTATTGCAGAATACAGCCTAGAAGACCAGCATAACTGAACTTTCTCAGTTTAGGGACAGTGTCATTTGTGGTTGGAACAGCAATATAATAGTTAACCTTCCATTATACACAAGAAGCCATGAAATACTTTCACAAATACTGTAGTTACTTCTCAGATGGAGCAACTGAATACTACATTGGCTGTTCTGTGAGTGTATTTTGTGAAGCTAGATTGAATAAGCTTTGCCATCATCCACTTGATATCCAATTTAACTACAGAATAGATGGCACCTGACCAATGGTGGGTTTCAAAAATTGTTTGAACCTACTCTGTGGGTGTGGCCTCCTTTGTGAGAGTGGCTTGCTGCCCATGTGACCGGATGGGAGTGGCTTGCCGCCCATGTGACCGGATATGAAGATGCCAACGACACTTGTCAGAACCACCTTAAATTACGTCACACACAGCACTGGCATGCATAAGAATATGACGTAAACTTTTTTTTGAAAAGGCATCTTTGGTTTGCGTTAAAACAACTTCAACACACACAATGTTCTGATTGCACCACAAACGCAGTAGTCATCCTTACCTTTCACAGAGGCACTGGGTTTTATAAATAGGGGCATGATAGTGTACAATAATCATATCCAAGGACCAGTGGTGGGTTTCAAAAAAATTTTGGAACCTCTTCTGTAGGTGTGGCCTGCTTTCTGGGTCCACTGGTGGAACCTCTTCTAACCGGTTCGGTAGATTTGATGAACCGGTTCTACTGAATAGGTGTGAACTGGTAGGAACCCACCTGACTCAATAGTAACTGTGAGAGAGATCTTGGAGTCTTAGTGGACAGTAATGTAAATATGAGCCAGCAGTGTGCTGCAGCTATTGAAAAAGCCAACACAGTTCTAGGCTGCATAAACAGAGGCATAGAATCAAGATCACGAGAAGTGATACTACCACTTTATAATGCCTTGGTAAAACCACACTTGGGATATTGCATCTAGATTTGGTCATCATAATATAAAAAATATGTGGTGTCTCTAGAAAGAGAGTAGAGAAGAGCAACAAAGATGATTAGGGGACTAGAGGCTAAAGCATATGAAGAATGGTCGTAGGAATTAGGTATGTCTACTTTAATGAAAAGGGCTAGGGATGACATGATAGCAATGTTCCAATGGATGAAAATGAATCAAGGAGAAAACCAACCTAGAATAAGGAAAATTTTCCTGACAATTAGAACAATCAACCAATGGAATGATTTGCCTTCAGACGTTGTGGGTGCTGTTACACTGGAGATTTCAAAGAAGAGATTGGACAACCATTTGTCTGAAAAGGTACAGGGTTATCTACTTGAGCAGGGGACTGGACCAGAAGACCTTCAAGGTCTCTTCCAAACCTGTTATATTCACGAACCAAGATAAAAGGAAGTTACATTTTCCATCTAAGCTGGGCAACCTTCCTTGGAATTACTTTTTGTTAGAAAGATAAGGTATAAATTAAAATATATATTCAGGCACATCTCAGCTCTGAGGCCAACTTTGAAAGCTGTTTGAACTCCTCTTTTCATTGATGATTTACAAACTGTGACTCGGAAACACAAACATTAATAGATCTCATCTAGGTTGAGAACACAAGTTCAAATCTTCATGAGGTTTTAAGCTTGTCAAAATGTGTAGAAAGATGATTGCCCTTCTACAGCTGCCTTTCCAACATCTAATTTGTATGCCTAGGACATTCTTGACAGAGCAGTTAATGCACCCGTTTAGAAACATAAATTATCTATAATACTAAAGGAAATACATGGCAAAGTGCTATTATTATATGCATAATGCCTATGCCCTTGAGACTGGGAGTACTTGGGGAAACAGTAGTTACCATAATGTAAAGCAAAACTCTTGATTATATCAAAGTATATTCTGTTACTGCCACCATTATGTGAGTTCTAAATAATTTGAGAAATATATATGTAAAGAAAAAAAATATGAATCTGAATTTACCTGGTCTTTTCATTAATATTTAGTTTTGTCATCTTCTTAGGAGAAAGTGCAAAATTGTTGTCTATTCAATGTTATTATGAAACACTGAAGCTTGGATTTTTATCATCTTTTATTGGCAAACATGGCTCTCAGTACTTCCAACAACTTAATTAGTGACACAAGAAGACTGCATAATACTAAATATTATGGCCATTTCCTTCCCATCTCTTTAAATATATATGGCAGCTCTATAAATCTACTATGAGAGATAGAGTCAAAATTTAACTATTCTTCACTTTATTACAAGAAGATTGGAGCTGAGATAAACAAAAACATTATCTTCTAATCCCATTAAGAATGTTTCATGCAATAAGGAACACAAATTGTAAAAATGACAGTTGTAATAAACAGATTATCCTCTGAGACATTCATCCTCCTTGACAGAACAATTCAGAAATCAACATGATAGAGTGACTAATCTGTGTCCAAATATATAAGATCCAGACAGTTATCCTGGATTTTAAGGAGGTGGATCAGAGGTGGGTTCCTACCAGTTCTCACCTATTTGGTAGAAACGGTTCATCAAATCTACCGAACCGGTTAGAAGAGGTTCCACCAGTGGACCCGGAGAGCCAGCAACTCCTACAGAAGAGGTTCCAAAATTTTTTGAAACCCACCACTGGTGGGTGTGTAATGTCCCGCAGTTATCTACGCATTAATAATGATCTAGTAATATTTCCTTATACATTTTAGGGACCTTTCCTTACATAATTGGTGTTTTCTTTCATACTTTTGGATTTCTAATTTCTGTTTCTGTTAGTTGGCAATTGCTGAAACCAATCCCACGTGAAAAAGTATTCAAAGCCTTCTTGATTTTAATTGTCAATTTATTTATTCCTGCACATTGTAATATTTATTCATTTACATATCTCTGTTTTTCCACTGTTGTGCAAACACAATTCCAGCAGCTGCTAACATGTGTAAAATTAAATATATATTATACTCCCTTTCAAATAGCCAACAAAATATTTCTGGTTTTAATTCCATATCTTGCTTTACGATTGCTTCTAACCACTAACTTCTGAATAGCTACTTGGACTGACCTAAGTACTAATTCATAATTTCATATCCGGTCACATGGGCGGCAAGCCACTCCCATCCGGTCACATGGGCAGCAAGCCACTCCCATCCAGTCACATGAGTGACAAGCCACTCCCACAAAGGAGGCCACACCCACAGAGTAGGTTCCAACAATTTTTGAAACCCACCACTGAGGTGGATCTAAAATAAAGTGTTCTCTTTTTGGTTTCCTTTATAGAAAATTCTACCAGTTTTGATATTTAGCAATTATAGCTAAGGGAAAATTATAATCAAACCCTATGTTTTGCCATTGTGACGAACTATTCTTGAATAATTTGGACTGTCTAAATTAAGAAACAGTTCATAGTTATTATTATTTTTGATAATTTACTTGAAATGTGTAGACTGCTGATTTCAGGATAGGGTTCATGAATATTCAATTTATAAAAAGTTAAGTGAGATAGATATAGGTTATACACAGGAAAGAACAGGATTCAGATGATGTAAGGAATATTTTTTTTTCCTGCAGGGACATTCTGTGAGTACTTCAAAATGTACATGAATGAGAAATATGTGAGCAGCTTTTCTTAGTTAAAAACTCAGTTCTATTCAAAGCTAATTCTCTTTAAATAATGCAATGCCTTCTTATTAGCACATGGACTCTCAATAACCTAGTCAATTGCTTAGTTTAAAAAGGATATACTCTTATAAATGCATAGTGTAGAAGAGTTTTACTCTTCATACCAGTAGACGTAAGTCATGGCTACTGACTTTTCTGGCATTGCCAGAAAAGAGGCAATGTATCATTCTAAAATGATCCAGCTTGGTACAGTAGCTAAGCCCATGATGGCAACCCTATGGCACGCATGCCCAAAGTGGCACAAGCAGCCATGTCACCTGGCATGCACTGTGCCACCCATTCCTCTTCTGGGTTTCTGGCATGCGCCGAACAGCTGGCCTTCATGTGTGCAACAGTGCCGGAAACCGGAGGAGCTAGCCAAGGTGGCTAGCTGAGGTGGCGCAGTGGTTAGGGTGCAGTACTGCAGGCCACTTCAGCTGACTGTTATCTGCAGTTCAGCGGTTCTAATCTCACCGGCTCAAGGTTGACTCAGCCTTCCATCCTTCCGAGGTGGGTGAAATGAGGACCCAGAATGTGGGGGCGATATGCTGACTCTGTAAACCGCTTAGAGAGGGCTGAAAGCCCTATGAAGCGGTATATAAATCGAACTGCTATTTTTCCAGCGTCTGCCAGCCAGTTGATCGGCGCCTGCCTCTATGTGGCAGTAACTGGAAGACTTGCTGGCCGGCATGTGTACAGGTGCTGAAAACCGGAAGTACATTTTCCGGCACGCGCATGCCCTCTGGGCAACTCTTCTTCCTGGTCATGGGCTAGATGAGCGTGCGTGCATACCTGAGAGACCGCCTCCTGCTGATTACCTCCCTCAAACCGATAAGATCTCACAGGTTAGGTCTTCTCCGGATTTCATCAGCCAGCCAATGTCGGCTGGCGACTCCCCGGGGGAGAGCCTTCTCTGTTGCAGCTCCGGCCCTCTGGAATGAACTCCCCGTCGAAATCCGGACCCTTACTACCCTCCCGGCCTTCTGCAAAGCCACCAAGTCCTGGCTGCTCCAGCAGGCCGGGGGCTTGTGAAACATCCAGCCCCACGGAAATTGTGAATGTTGCGGTTCTTGTTTTTAAAGTTTTGTCTTTGTCCAGTTTTATATATGTTTGTGAGGGAAAGACGCAGGAGCCATGGAATCAGAGAGTAGATGTTTATTACGAGATGACAGCGATTCAGAATGTGTTACAACTGTCACAGTATTTATACTCTCAGGTACCAACTGTCATTTAACTGTCATTACAACCACCAATCACAGGTTGTGCTTCGCCCGACCAATTAGAACGCAGCACAGGCTGTTGCTGGGCTATAACATCCAGTTTTCCCCTTCCCTTGTCTATTGTGAGCCGCCCGGAGTCCTTCGGGAGTGGGCGGCATACAAGACAAATAAATACAAATACAATACAAATACATACGAAATACTTCCTTTTCAGCACCCAGTGCTGAAAAGGTTCGCCATCACTGAACTAAGGCATCCGATTAGAAACCATACACTGGGAGTTATAGTCCTGCTTTACTCAGAAAGCTTGATGATTTAGGGCCAGCTCATGAATAATACAGTGGCAAACCATTTCTGAAAATTTGCCCAGAAAACTGCAGGGACTAATTCAAGAAACTCATTCAATCCAAGAATGAGACACAATTGAATGGAAGGATATTCTAAAAGAAGCCACATGTAACTGCAATCAAATCACATTATTATGCATTTTCTATAGATGAATGCATCTTAGAAATAGAAATACAGCAATGCAGGGAGATCCATCGGAAAATAATGTCCAGATCTTTTAGTCCAAGGCCTAGTTTATTTATTTATTATTTATTTATTTGTCTTGTATGCCGCCCACTCCCGAAGGACTCCGGGCGGCTCACAATAGACAAGGGAAGGGGAAATAAATAGACAAAGAGAACACTTTTAAAAAAACACAACATTCACAGTTTCCGTGGGGCTGGATGTTTCACAAGCCCCTCAGCCTTCTGGAGCAGCCAGGACTTGGTGGCTTTGCGGAAGGCCGGGAGGGTAGTAAGGGTCCGGATCTCCACGGGGAGGTCAGTCTAGAGGGCTGGAGCTGCAACAGAGAAGGCTCTCCCCCGGGGAGTCGCCAGCCGCTAGTTACAACTGTTGAAAGATAACTGCTAAACTGTTCTCCCTTCATATGACTCTATTTTTGAACTAGACATGGAGTCAGATTTACTCATTCATTTGGAATATTTTTGTCTCACTTTTCTGCTTAAAAAGCACTTGAAATTGTAGCAGCAAAATTAATATCTGCCCTTTACTTACGTCAAAATAGGAGCCAACACCACGAGTTTCCAAGAGAAGACAGGTTTTATTTGAACGCGTTCAAGAGCCCAGTCTGATTTGAATCAAACTGAACTGTCTTAGGTATCCCTTGGCAGAGTTTTTATACTTTCTAATTGATTATTACAAATCAGACAGACGTCACACAAGGCGTATACATTTTTAAGGTCATAAACTTCTTACTTAGGTCAGTAAAGGACATTTCGGGAAAGTTACAAATATTCTGGGAAAGTTACAAATACATGATTCTCATAAGATCCCCAAAATATAATAGGGAAGTGAATATAATAGGAAAGTGAATCTTGGTTACTCATGAAGCTGACAGGAAGATTGCTAAAGTATTGCTAACATATTGGGTTACTATTGCTAAAATATCGCTGATTACAAGTTAAAATCTTGTTGTGTCCTAAGTTGACATTTAAACTGTCACTATGTCGCATGCGTCTATGATTAATGTTTGTGGTTTACTGCCCACCCAGATTTCCTGTTTGCCAGAAGCGTACATTCTAAGTTCCCCTTATTTTTGAGAGATGTAGGGAAAATAAGGAACTATTTCTTTGTAAGGCAAAGGGTACTGTGATTTCTTTTTGACATTTAAGCATTTTAGAATTAGAATATTTAGCCTGATTAAGTATTGGGGGGTTCACTTGTGTACCCCGTGCTGCATCAAAATGGCTTTTTGATAACTATTCAAATAGAGCACTGCCCTCATGAAGTAAAGGATACAGACACCCAAGAAACAGAGAAGTAATTTTTCAGAAGAGAAGCATGTTCTGTTAGGTCAATTGATCTCATTTTCCTGTTGCAATTACTATATTTTGCATTGTTGATTTTGCTTTGAATCTTTCACCCGGCAGCGTAATCATTTGCATGTTTACTTAGAAACGTTCAGTGGGATTTATTGTCACAGAAACATAAATAGGTTTGCAGACTTTGTAGTTTTTTTTCCAAACCAAAGTAACGTGTGATTTGCATGAAAAAATATTAAGTGAACTTTCTTAGGTGACATAGTTAATTCTATCCCTCTGCATTGAAAGTTTGAAATCTCTGTGTGAGCCACAGTAAGTTTAAAACAAAACTGGAGAAGCTTAATCTTAATCTTTGCTTCAGAAATAGAATATTATTCTTTAACTGCAATTTACAGCAAACTTCTACTGAGTCACAACACACTTCTATGTAAAATATTGATTGATTCTAGACAATATCCTGACAGTGCAGCAAATTGGCTTTAAAAGCAGATCATTGAAGTGATCCATTTTGCATCATGATGCCAAGAAATATTCCATATATTTTTATGCTGATCTCATTTATCTGAATATGTCATTTGAATGACTAGTTGCGGAGAGATTATGGGAATAATTGTTAATATGGATTGCTGATGATTTTGATTAATTATATGATTACATAAAAAATATCTTCATAATCTAATCATTGAAATGGTAGTCAAAGAAAGATGCATACTTGCTTCCCTTCTGATTATATATATATATATATATATATATATATATATATATATATATATATATATATATATATATATATATATATATATATATATATATATATGTTTTTTTATTTGTGCTGATAAATAAATAAAGGAAGACTAGTATAGATCTATTTCAAGCTATTTAGCTCTCATCAGCTAGCCATATCCTTACTGGGAATCGAACCTGTGCTCTATTGCCTCCCAGGCAGGGAGTTAACCATTTGAGCTACAGAGAACGACTCCTTTTATCAGCCAGCCAGGGTGGGAGGTATATACTTAAAGTCACAACCCCTGGTATGCCCAAATGTGGGAGGAAGGTCACACTTCCACTCTCTGTCATTAGGCTCGTCACAAGAGTCCATCCAGACAGAAACCCAATATTTTTACTGTTGCCTTTGTTATATTTGTGTTTTTTTTATTTGTGCTGATAAATAAATAAAGGAAGACTAGTATAGATCTATTTCAAGCTATTTAGCTCTCATCAGCTAGCCATATCCTTACTGGGAATCGAACCTGTGCTCTATTGCCTCCCAGGCAGGGAGTTAACCATTTGAGCTACAGAGAACGACTCCTTTTATCAGCCAGCCAGGGTGGGAGGTATATACTTAAAGTCACAACCCCTGGTATGCCCAAATGTGGGAGGAAGGTCACACTTCCACTCTCTGTCATTAGGCTCGTCACAAGAGTCCATCCAGACAGAAACCCAATATTTTTACTGTTGCCTTTGTTATATTTGTGTTTTTTTATTTGTGCTGATAAATAAATAAAGGAAGACTAGTATAGATCTATTTCAAGCTATTTAGCTCTCATCAGCTAGCCATATCCTTACTGGGAATCGAACCTGTGCTCTATTGCCTCCCAGGCAGGGAGTTAACCATTTGAGCTACAGAGAACGACTCCTTTTATCAGCCAGCCAGGGTGGGAGGTATATACTTAAAGTCACAACCCCTGGTATGCCCAAATGTGGGAGGAAGGTCACACTTCCACTCTCTGTCATTAGGCTCGTCACAAGAGTCCATCCAGACAGAAACCCAATATTTTTACTGTTGCCTTTGTTATATTTGTGTTTTTTTATTTGTGCTGATAAATAAATAAAGGAAGACTAGTATAGATCTATTTCAAGCTATTTAGCTCTCATCAGCTAGCCATATCCTTACTGGGAATCGAACCTGTGCTCTATTGCCTCCCAGGCAGGGAGTTAACCATTTGAGCTACAGAGAACGACTCCTTTTATCAGCCAGCCAGGGTGGGAGGTATATACTTAAAGTCACAACCCCTGGTATGCCCAAATGTGGGAGGAAGGTCACACTTCCACTCTCTGTCATTAGGCTCGTCACAAGAGTCCATCCAGACAGAAACCCAATATTTTTACTGTTGCCTTTGTTATATTTGTGTTTTTTTATTTGTGCTGATAAATAAATAAAGGAAGACTAGTATAGATCTATTTCAAGCTATTTAGCTCTCATCAGCTAGCCATATCCTTACTGGGAATCGAACCTGTGCTCTATTGCCTCCCAGGCAGGGAGTTAACCATTTGAGCTACAGAGAACGACTCCTTTTATCAGCCAGCCAGGGTGGGAGGTATATACTTAAAGTCACAACCCCTGGTATGCCCAAATGTGGGAGGAAGGTCACACTTCCACTCTCTGTCATTAGGCTCGTCACAAGAGTCCATCCAGACAGAAACCCAATATTTTTACTGTTGCCTTTGTTATATTTGTGTTTTTTTATTTGTGCTGATAAATAAATAAAGGAAGACTAGTATAGATCTATTTCAAGCTATTTAGCTCTCATCAGCTAGCCATATCCTTACTGGGAATCGAACCTGTGCTCTATTGCCTCCCAGGCAGGGAGTTAACCATTTGAGCTACAGAGAACGACTCCTTTTATCAGCCAGCCAGGGTGGGAGGTATATACTTAAAGTCACAACCCCTGGTATGCCCAAATGTGGGAGGAAGGTCACACTTCCACTCTCTGTCATTAGGCTCGTCACAAGAGTCCATCCAGACAGAAACCCAATATTTTTACTGTTGCCTTTGTTATATTTGTGTTTTTTTATTTGTGCTGATAAATAAATAAAGGAAGACTAGTATAGATCTATTTCAAGCTATTTAGCTCTCATCAGCTAGCCATATCCTTACTGGGAATCGAACCTGTGCTCTATTGCCTCCCAGGCAGGGAGTTAACCATTTGAGCTACAGAGAACGACTCCTTTTATCAGCCAGCCAGGGTGGGAGGTATATACTTAAAGTCACAACCCCTGGTATGCCCAAATGTGGGAGGAAGGTCACACTTCCACTCTCTGTCATTAGGCTCGTCACAAGAGTCCATCCAGACAGAAACCCAATATTTTTACTGTTGCCTTTGTTATATTTGTGTTTTTTTATTTGTGCTGATAAATAAATAAAGGAAGACTAGTATAGATCTATTTCAAGCTATTTAGCTCTCATCAGCTAGCCATATCCTTACTGGGAATCGAACCTGTGCTCTATTGCCTCCCAGGCAGGGAGTTAACCATTTGAGCTACAGAGAACGACTCCTTTTATCAGCCAGCCAGGGTGGGAGGTATATACTTAAAGTCACAACCCCTGGTATGCCCAAATGTGGGAGGAAGGTCACACTTCCACTCTCTGTCATTAGGCTCGTCACAAGAGTCCATCCAGACAGAAACCCAATATTTTTACTGTTGTCTTTGTTATATTTGTGTTTTTTTATTTGTGCTGATAAATAAATAAAGGAAGACTAGTATAGATCTATTTCAAGCTATTTAGCTCTCATCAGCTAGCCATATCCTTACTGGGAATCGAACCTGTGCTCTATTGCCTCCCAGGCAATAGAGCTCTCTGTAGCTCAAATGGTTAACTCCCTGCCTGGGAGGCAATAGAGCACAGGTTCGATTCCCAGTAAGGATATGGCTAGCTGATGAGAGCTAAATAGCTTGAAATAGATCTATACTAGTCTTCCTTTATTTATTTATCAGCACAAATAAAAAAACACAAATATAACAAAGGCAACAGTAAAAATATTGGGTTTCTGTCTGGATGGACTCTTGTGACGAGCCTAATGACAGAGAGTGGAAGTGTGACCTTCCTCCCACATTTGGGCATACCAGGGGTTGTGACTTTAAGTATATATATATATATATATATATATATATATATATATATATATATATATATATATATATATATATATATATATATATATATATATATATATATATATATATATATATATATATATATATATATATATATATATATATATATATGTTTTCTGGAGTTTTCGTGGGTGTTAGTATGTAGGTCTCTAGTTGTTCGGGTTTTCTCCCGCGTAGAATTGGAGATGTCTTGGCGACGTTTCGACGAAGTCACATTCGTCATCTTCAGGCTGCTGCTGACTACTTCAGGTTTGGTGTACTACTTTGGTGTTCAGGAATTAATAATACTCAATTTTTCACTACTGTAATTAACTGCTAGTTAAAGGAGTTAGTAAATAATAAATAACTATTATTAGGATAAAAAAATAGCTTTGTTAGCCAATGAAGGACGCAACTTTGTGTTTTAAAAAGGCTTGAGTAACTGACTATATATATATATAGTCTCCCTTTATTTATTTATCAGCACAAATAATATATATATATATATAGTCAGTTACTCAAGCCTTTTTAAAACACAAAGTTGCGTCCTTCATTGGCTAACAAAGCTATTTTTTGTATCCTAATAATAGTTATTTATTATTTACTAACTCCTTTAACTAGCAGTTAATTACAGTAGTGAAAAATTGAGTATTATTAATTCCTGAACCAATGCAATTCTGTTTACTGAAAAGTATACTAGTTACAATCATAATGGGAAGATTAGCTACATCCATAATGAAGAAGTGAAGGATTTCCAGTCTCTTGGAATCAACTTTCAGTTCTTTCTAGCCTGTAATAAGCTGTTCAAACTCAAAAGACCTTTTACACTATAATCCAGGGTTTCTCAACCTCGGCAACTTTAAGTCTGCGGACTTCAACTCCCAGGATTCCCCAAGCATGCCATCTTAATGCCCCTACATCTTAAAGTTGCTGAGATCGGGGGGGAAAAAAACCCACCGCTTCTAAACTGATTTTCTAGCTGCAGAAACAATCACTTTGTCCCTGCTTCAGCTGAATTATTTAAGGCCAAGGTGCTAAGCCTTTTACTCCGTGGTGAACAGCTTTGTGTGGATAAGGATTTAACAGCTTTAGAAAGAACACAAATTAAATAAATAACGGTTATGCTGCATGTTCCCCAGTATATGCTTAATGCCCTTTGACACCTCCAATCTGGTCTTTCTTCTGTCGAAGCTTGCATAAGAATATTGTGATTAAAGTACTGACTAAAATTAAATGATTTGGTAGATTTGCACCTGATCTCTGGTTGTCTATTGCTTAAATTTTGAAATGTTCAGTGTTTTCTCTTCTCTTGCTTTTGCTTGTGTACGGTTTTTGATCTTTGACTCTCTATATTTATATATGCATGCATATGTTTTCATTCATTGATTTATTATTATTTTCGTGTTTCTTTTTGGACTAAGGAATATTGAAGTCCCCGTGGGCTATTAGAATTCTCAGAAAGCATTGTGATTAGGCTCATACATTTCGCCTTATTGCTTTGTAAATATTGGGCATATTTGCAATTGGGCCGGAATTCCCAGATAATGATTTGTTTCAAACAGTCAAGTAAATCTTGAGTTGCTTTTGAATGAGAGTAGAGTTTGACTATACCTTGCTCCAAGAATTTAATGACTGGCAATTTTTCATGCGTTGTATACATGTTCATGTACAGGGGTGGGTTTCTCGCCCCGTTCCAACCGGTTCGGTTGGAACGGGGCCGGTGGCGTTCTCGTGCATGCGCGCAGTGCACGCATGCGTACTAGCGCCTGTGCGATGCTCCAGCTGCTCCTGGAGGATCGCGCAGGCACTGTATGCGTTCTGCGCATGCGTGGAAGCGCAGAACTCGTCAAAACCGGGTAAGAAACGCGGGCGGGGAGGTGGATCCTTCGGCGTTCCCGGAAGTTACTTACTTCCGGGTTCGCCGACCAACCTGTTCGCGGGGACCGCCACGAACCTCCTGAAACCCACCCCTGTTCATGTATGAAGTTACTCAGGAGATCCACAGAATAGTAATAAGGAGCTTTTACTGGGAGAATCACAAATGGCACGTTAAGAGTTCAGATCTAAAATTTAACAAGGACAAGAAAAATGATTAAAGGCTCTTGAGGCTAAAGCTATGCAGGGATTCTCAGGGATGAACTGAAAATCATTTTAGGTGAGCAAGAAAGAATATCACTCAGGGGGTTGGCAGAATTCCAGAAGAAAAGACCAGACTGACGTGGCTTGGTTTTATTAATTCATACATAATTAGGCTTTAGCTTAGATCCAAGTCAGCTTGTACCATATGGGCTAATATACAGCTGAAAGTGACCCCCTACGCGGGTTCCAGTCTGTCACATTGGAACAAACAACAGTGCTCTCTTAATTGCAGTTCTGTTATTTGTGATATCGTTGTTAAGGATGTATGATATAAGTATCTCCTAGAGAAAGAATATACAGCTCAGGGTTGAACTGTGGAATCCTTGGTGCTCTCTTAGCTTTCAGATGTTTCATTACCCAATTAGGTAACATCATTAGTGCTAGTGACTAAGAAATTTGCTTTCTGTTTATATACAGTAGCTTCCCCTGCCAGTATTGTGTATGCGTGTGTTTGTTCCCTTGATAGTTTCAAAAATAGCAATAGCAATAGCAGTTAGACTTATATACCGCTTCATAGGGCTTTCAGCCCTCTCTAAGCGGTTTACAGAGTCAGCAAATTGCCCCCAACAATCCGGGTCCTCATTTTACCCACCTCGGAAGGATGGAAGGCTGAGTCAACCTTGAGCCGGTGAGATTTGAACCGCCGAACTGCCGAACTAGCAGTCAGCTGAAGGGGCCTGCAGTACTGCACTCTACCCACTGCGCCATCTCGGCTCTCAAAAGACCAGAATGCACTGTTTCCAGCAGCCTACAGTCAGATAAGCAGAGATTAACACCAGACAAACAATCAGGCAGGATTGTAAATCTACAATTGTAAATCTACAATTCTACAATTAATGTAAATCTATAAACAAGGAACTACTAATGAGAAAGCCACATCTCCACAAACACTGGTAAGGGAAGCTACTGTATACAAACAGGAAGCAAACATTATGCCCACTAGTACTGATGGTGTTACCTAATTGGGTAATGAGACATCTGCAAGCAAACGACCCATCCCAGAGAGTACAAAGCATCATTATAATTCTTTATCATTAATACTTTATTGTTGTGACTCAGCAGAAGTTTGCTGTGAGTTGAGTCGGGGTGCAGGAATAATAATGCAGCTGGGTTCGTTAGTGTGGTCTTCTGGAGATAAAAGGACTGATGGTGCCAGTTGCAGAAGTCAACGTTCATCATTCGTCATTTGTTCATGGTTCATTGTTCATCGGTCGTGGTTTGTTTGTGAGAGGCACTTGGATAAGTGATTTGCTTTCTGTAACCCTGATTCAAGGAGACACTTGGAGAAGTGATCTGCTTTCTTTCTGTACACCTGGTTTGGCCGTAAGAGATCTTTGTTTTGCATTCTGTTATCTTCTTGCCAGAGACTTTATTTATGTTTATTTTGGGCTCGCAGCCAGTCTGAGCCAAGGACTGATAAAGTTATTTCCTTTTAAGTCTGTCTGCCTGTCGTCTGTGAACGAGCGAAGAAGGGGGGACAGAACACTTTATTAACTTAAAATTATGTTAATATTTTACTAACATAAAACTTATAGGCAGAATGAATCTTTCTATGGGGAGGGGAGGGAGGGAGGGAGAGAGCTGGGCAACCTGCAGTACTTCCAAATCAAAATAGTTTTCCCCCCAAACCTATCATCTAGGGCTAATTTGAGAATCTATGGAAAATCTTTATGCCACCAGCACTAGAAAATCTATTATGGAGTGATAGAGGGGGAGGGGAAGTAGGGTAGAGGGGAATGTTGGAGGGAAGAAGGAAAGTTGGAGGGGGGCGAAAGAAAGGGTGTATGGAGGGTCGAAGTGGTATATTGGGTTTGTATTTTGGGGGGTATTGTTGACAAGAGGGATGGCTGTGTTTATTGTTTAATGTTATATGGCCCCGGTTATGCATAGTATATATGTGACTGTACGAAATGAAATGGAAAATAAAACACATTTACAGAAAAAAAAATCTATTATGAAGCTTTATAAATATGTGATAATATCTATACAAGATGATATCTGTATTTTGACTCATTGGCGCTTGACCTTGTGAGCAACCCAGAGCCATGTTGGAGTTGGAAAATCTTAATAAATAAATTGGCAGAAGAGATTATTGTCTTTGCTCTTTTCATTTGGTAACAGTAGCATAATCCCCCCCAAATCCACTGAGGTGCCCCTTAAGTATGTCTCGCAGTTAATACTGGCCAGTTAAAATGGTTCTATAGCTGTCAACAGATGAATTCGTTTCTCTAATGAAAAGGATTGAAGTTTGCTGCCTAAGTTTAAGTTGGTTTGATTTTCGTTTGTTTGTTTTTTTGGACCAGAATATTTAGTTCTTTTAATATATTTTCCAAATTTCCCTTTGGCATTTTATCCCTTATTTCCCCACCCCACCCCCACCGCTTCCCTCTCTCTGAACAACAGAGATGAGCTCAATTTCCCCCTTGCTATCTCCTTGTCATCGATATGACTCTATGGTTTTTACAAATGCTATCCAGCTAGAGGATGCCAAATGTCCTGCCATTTAATAACTAGTCGCCTACAGCGCTCTTTTCAAATGCCATTGCTCTGAGCATCTGTTGTTATTAAGTAAGACAATCCCGTTTTGCGCGGGACTTCAATTTTGCTCTTCACATCACTTATCGAGCAGGAATAATATGCAGTTTGTGTATTGCACAAATGCTGCTCAAAAACATCAAGCCAGTTGCTGTTGTTTTAGAGTCCTGATTTATTACAGGTTGTAAAAATAAATAAACTTTGGCCTTTGTCCCCCCCCCCCCAATAAATGTTATGGAAGTGCCCTGGAAATAACAGAGTGGCAGCAATTAAAGCCATTGAGCGTTATAATAATTAAAAATGCAACACTCTGGTGCACATAGTACCAGCCCACATAAAAAAGCCAATTGACTATCCCTAATAATTATACAATTCTAAAAGGCGGGATAAATAAGGAAGGAAGATATTTTATAAGTGTAGCACTGAATGTTTTGCTAGTTTGTTTTTCTTTATTTTATAATCTGTAAAAGGTTACTTAATACGTGTGAGCTTATTACAAGCAGTCTTACAATGATGCCACTTTATGCTCCAACATAAAATTATATCCAATGTTAACAGTAAAAGGGAACAGCTGGACCTAAGCAAGATATTTCTTTCTCTTTATCTGAGAATTAAAAACATCTGAACAACCTGCAACTACAGAACTTATAGACGAAGAAATGTACTTAGGTTCTCACGATTAAATAACATATAAAACTGAGCATATATGCTCACGGTGTCAGCACCTCTCCATTAAATAATTAGGAAAGAAAGACCACGAGACTCCATGTGTGGAAATCAAGTGTACTTTTACTAATTATAAATGATTAACGGCATAGCGAAGCGAAATCTGAATATTTAGGCGCGAAAGCGATTGATATATAGAATAGCCCATTCCCCACCCCTTGGCATCACAGTTACAGTCCAATCATAATTCTCCCAAGTGTCAGGTGTGAGATAACTTCAAAAGGCATCACGAAGATGGAATGTCGGTGCCGTTAGTCCTGGCGGGAAACTCCCATGCATGCGTAGTCTGATCAGCCGGTGAACTCCAGAACCTTCCTCCAGCACAATGAGTAACCCCTCCCAAATACCATGCCCTCCCTCCCCGTTTCATGGCAGCCGAAGCAACAGCAAAGCAGAGGCTGACATCCGGATATAGATGGGGACTCTCAACATATTGACACACCAATATTTTTAGACACAATCTACAAGCTCAAATACATAAATAAATACGTGCAACTTAAAAAGAACTTGGACAAATGATATATGCAAAGAGAAGTGTTGTAATCACAAATGGGTGCAAAAAGAACTTAAAAAATTGCTTCTAAATATCTAAGTAAACTTTTCCCATTCCTTTATGAGACAATATTGGTGAACATGAAAAAGACAAAAAGGTTAGTAGTAGACAAATGTTAGTAAAATTGTGCCAGTCATTCTCTAATTAGGTTTAGGTTTATTCGATCTATATGCCGCCCTTCTCCCAAGGACTCAGGGTGGCGTACAACATTAAAAGAAACACATAATACAAAAGTTAAAAAGAAATTAAATAGGATATCCCAAACCCAATTAAAATTGACAATGACCTTTTTTTTAAAAGAAGAATTAAAATTAAAATTAACAGTAATCAATAATTTGTTTTGTTTTGTTCAGGCCAGGCTGGCTTGCTGGAAAAGCCAACTTTTTAGGGTGCGTCGGAAGGACCGGAGGTCGGGGATTATACGAAGCTCCGGGGGCAGCTCATTCCAGAGGGAAGGCGCTCCCACAGAGAAGGCTCTCCCCCTGGGGGTCGCTAGCCGACACTGTCTGGCCGGCGGCACCCTGAGGAGGCCAACTCTGTGGGATCGCACTGGACGGTGGGAGCCTACTGGTGGCAGTAGGTGGTCTCGCAGGTAATGATGTAGAAGTGACAGATGTAGGAAGAATAGGTTTTATATAATTTTGTCCTATTGTTGCAGGGCCAAAGATTCATTCTGGTGTAATGTCCTTCATTTCTATTGTTTTTTTCCTACCTATCAAGGACTGATGTACAAAAACATTGTACTTTTCTATCATTAGCTTCAGCAAAGCTGGAAAAATGATTAGAGTTAAAATCAATAATATCTGGAAGACCATCAGTTGAATATTCTTCTGTCCTATAGTATCTAGAAAAAAGGGGGTTACTGGCATTTGAGCCTACATATAATTGTGGCCGCAAAAATAACTTATGCACAATTTTGGAAATCCACTACCATACCGTCGGAAGATGCTATAATTAAAAAGATCTATGAATGTGCAGAAATGGACAGAATGACGGGTTGGCTGAGAGACAAAGGATAAACGGAACATTATCTTAGCTGGAACTTATGGTATATGTGGGCGACAAGGAGAACAGCAGGGACTTAAGATGGGGAAAGTTAAATAGCAGTTGTTAACAACGGGAACTAAAAGTGAACGTGGGTATTGTAATAGATCCCTGAATTTTGTAATGAGAAGATGTGGCTTAGAGACCTAACAATGAGAAGGAAAGAAAAAAGTTGGGCTGTGAATGACTGTCACCGCGGGAGGGCAGGGGGGGGGGTTGTATGTTTAAATTTGTATTTGTATGTTTTATTCTTAAAAAAATGTATAACTAATAAAGATTACTTTAAAAAAGGGGGATAATTATCATATCTCTACAGATCAGAACACTTTTTACTTGCAGAAATTATAAAGTTCTACATCTATAATCTTGAATTAAGATGGAAAACTAATAATTGTGGTATCGAATGATGTCATCCTCCGCGGATCCAGGAGACACTTTGGGTGAAGGGCACCCACACTGGTAGTGTGGACCCCTTTGCTTACAGGGCAAATCCACAGTGTTCCAAAACTGATCCTTTTGGAAAGATTTTCATCATCTGATGATAGCTGTGACCATTTTGGCTCTAATAATTTTGCAAACACAATAGCCAGAAGTGGCAGAAGAAATGGCTAAAATGTTTTATGAGGACTGACCTCATGAAAGGATCTTTCTGTGGTTTTTCAGAAAGTGAAGTTCAAGATGTGCTGAAACTGGAACCAGAGTCTGAAGACAATCAGAGAATTGTTCACATGAAGGTCCCAAGAAACGTTCCGCTTCACTTAAAGCTATTCTGAGCTTGGACCACCATGAAGGTCCAAGAGAAGAAACAACGAAACAGTTCCAGCTTCTTAATTTTCCTGTAAATTGGATTCAGAGTCAGAATCCGATGAAGGAAGAAGCCTTCTTGGAGAGAAGAACTTTAAATATAAAAGAGAACGTCACAACAGGCTCAAGGTTCTAATGTTTTAATGAAACAATCCTTTATCTAAATATTAAATTATGGACTGCCATATTTCAGTTTGTCTTATGCCAGATCAAACCATTGGTCCATTTAACTTAGCTTCATAATGAATGAAGGCAAAGATTCATGTCCCAGGATAATGTTGCATGATCCAATCTGAGTTGGCAGTGGTGGGTTATGACTGGTACGCCTGCTGGAAGCACCAAGTACTGTTCCGGTATGGTGCTCCGGAAGGCCCACCCTCCCGCCCGCTCTCCTTACCTGTTTTTTTACCTGACCCATTAGATCACACAGATTAGGCCTCCTCCGGGTTCCGTCTACTGGCCAATGTCATCTGGCCACTACCCGGGGGAGGGCCTTCTCTGTGGCGGCTCCGGCCCTTTGGAATGAGCTCCCCGCAGAGATTCGGACCCTCACCTCTCTCCAGGCCTTCCGAAAAGCCGTTAAAACCTGGCTGTGTTGGAAGGCCTGGGGTCGATAAGTTCCCCTCCCCTCTCGAATTGTGTGGCTGTTGGTTGTTTTAAATTCCCTTGTATTTTTGTTGTAGTTTTTTGTGTTTCCCTTCCCCTCCCTTGGGTTTGTGCGCCGCCCTGAGTCCTGCTGGGAATAGGGCGGCATATAAATAAAATGAACCTTGAACCTTGAACCTTTTGACCCAACTGGGCCATTTGCCCATGTGCATGGAGCGTACAGGTTGCAGCGGGATCAGGAACCCACCACTATGAGTTGGTCATGGGGACCAGAGATTTAGTCTTCCAAGCCTTTGGACTTACGTTGGAGCCCAACTTCAGGGAACTTCTCCATGTGTTAATTAGGCTGTTCTGTGCATAGTATTTATGTGATACCTGGTTGTGTGTGAGACTTTTAGTTGTTAATTGGAGTATTGAAGACTGGGTTAAGCTGTTAGTTGTTGTTTTCTTGTGCTGTTGCGTCCTCGATTCCTAAGTACTTGGTAAGCTGGTGGTAAATTAACATCAATAACATTCCAAGTCAAGACAGTTTTCACCCAACTTTCTGTCTTCAGATAATGCCAGCTATATGGGCTACTGATTTATTGGTATTAACTGGAAGCCTGAACATTTTTCCATAGAGTAAAAATACTCTTTTTCTTTTTTATTCCTTACTAACCATTTGCTATTTATATATACAATTTACGTTTCAAGAATTGCTTTAATAGTTTAATAGTTTTAATAGTTTTATTTTGTTCCATTGGACATAAGCCACAGGTATTTCCTTAAATTGCCGAGGTGGCGCAGTGGTTAGAGTGCAGTACTGCAGGCTACTTCAGCTGACTGCTAGTTCGGCAGTTCAGCTGTTGAAATCTCACGGGCTCAAGGTGGATTCAGCCTTCCATCCTTCCAAGGTGGGTGAAATGAGGACCCAGACTGTGGGGGCAATATATGCTGACTCTGTAAACCGCTTAGAGAGGGCTGAAAGCCCTATGAAGCGGTATATAAGTCTAACTGCTATTGCTATTGTTAAATCCTGTTTGTGAGCTTCCGGAAAGAATTCAGATTAACTTCTGAAGGAAACAGAATGCTTGAATGAATAACTTATGGTGTGATCCAATGTAGCTGATTTCACATTTTTTACCTCTCAGTTTTATTTCCTCATCTAGCATAAACTATTATTTACAGTATTTATTCCTTATTTTACATATTCAACTTGTTGCTAAAAGAAATGGCAAAATGTATTAAGTTTGGTTGCAACAGAATTATTTATCTATGCTTCAGTAGTTTTGATTTAAAGCAGAGGTGTCAAACCTTGGCAACTTTAAGACTTGTGGACATCAACTCCCAGAATTCCCAGTCAACCCTGGGAGTTGAAGTCTACCACAAGTCTTAAAATTGCCAAGGTTGGACACCTCTGCTTTAAACAATAGGGTATGGGTTATGGAACACAATAGTACGATGATTTTTTTTTCAATACTGCTTTTTATTATCAGATTTATTTATTTTTTGCTCAGCAGACCAGTTGTAGGTTTCAAAAATTGTTCAAACCTACTCTGTGGGTGTGGCCTCCTTTGTGGGAGTGGCTTGCCGCCCATGTGACCGGATGGGAGTGGCTTGCCGCCCATGTGACCGGATATGAAGATGCCGACGACACTTGTCAGAACCACCTTAAATTACCTGACACACAGCCCTGGCATGCATAAGAATAGGATGTCAACTTGTTTTTTAAAAGGCATCTTTGGTTTGCGTTAAAACAACTTCAACCCACGCCATGTTCTGATTGCACCACAAACGCAGTGGTCATCCTTACCTTCCACAGAGGCACTGAGTTTTATAAATATGAGCATGATAGTGTAGAATAATCATATCCAAGGACCAGTGGTGGGTTTCAAAAATTTCTGGAGCCTCTTCTGTAGGTGTGGCCTGCTTTCCAGGTCCACTGGTGGAACCTCTTCTAACCGGTTTGGTAGATTTGACGAACCGGTTCTACCGAATAGGTGCGAACTGGTAGGAACCCACCTCTGCAGCAGACCTTCCATAATTTCTCACTGAAATAGAAGCTCCTCTGCTTTCATTCTTCCTTGTCCCTCTCTGTTTTCCTTCCCCTCCAAGCACTGTTTCTCATGAATAAAGAAATGTTAGACCCGCATAATGATGGACACATCGTGGCAGCCATACCATTAGGCTGTAGAGCAAAGCAGAAGAAGAGGAACCGAATCACCTCCTTTGCCTGGGTCTAAAGGCCAATTCCCTTTGGCCATTCTGTTTCCCTTGCAGTTGCTTATTCAACATGTAGCAACTTTAAAAAGCAGCACCTGATTTATTTATTTTTTTCACAGTGCCTGTGAACATTTTTTGCCTAAAACAAGCAAAGGCGGGGGGAAGCATCAGGGAAAGAAATTACCTTGTAAAATTTTTATCAGCTTTCATTATGTTGGATAAAAAGACTTGTATTTTAGGATTTTTCTCGTGAATTCCCCCCCACCCTCACCAAAGATAGTTTTTTTTTTTTTTGCAAACTTCTCATGAGTACAGGGATCCTTTTGCACTTATTTAGTTAAGAGGTGGCCCAGAGGAATGTGTAAATGCACCAACTTTCACTGTACAATGGTCTTTCCAATAAAGAGCACCTCCTTGACTCTCCATGTTTCCACTAAATCCCAAGGAAATCATCCCTCCTGCTGGGACTTTTATACTAGCAATTCTACATGTCTATGGAGCTTCTCAGTCAATCGGGTAGCAATAGCAATAGCAGTTAGACTTATATACCGCTTCATAGGGCTTTCAGCCCTCTCTAAGCAGTTTACAGAGTCAGCATATCGCCCCCAACAACAATCCGGGTCCTCATTTTACCCACCTCGGAAGGATGGAAGGCTGAGTCAACCCTGAGCCAGTGAGATTTGAACCGCCGAACTGCAGAACTGCAGTCAGTTGAAGTAGCCTGCAGTGCTGCATTTAACCACTGCACCACCTCGGCTCTCTAAATAGATAAATAGATAAATAAATAGATAAATAGATAGATAAATAGATAGATAGATAGATAGATAAATTGATAGATAAATAGATAGATAAATAGATAGATAAATAAATATATAAATATATAAATATATAAATATATAAATATATAAATATATAAATATATAAATATATAAATATATAAATATATAAATATATAAATATATAAATATATAAATATATAAATATATAAATATATAAATATATAAATATATAAATATATAAATATATAAATATATAGATATATAGATATATAGATATATAGATAGATAGATAGATAGATAAATAGATAAATAGATAGATAATAGATAATAGATAATAGATAAATAGATAAATAGATAAATAGATAAATAGATAGATAGATAGATAGATAGATAGATAGATAAATAGATAAATAGATAGATAGATAAATTGATAGATAAATAAATAGATAGATAAATTGATAGATAAATAGATAGATAAATAGATAGGAAGGAAGGAAGAAAGGAAGGAAGGAAAATAAGAAAGAAAGAAAGAAAGAAAGAAAGAAAGAGAAAGAAAGAAAGAAAGAAAGAGAAAGAAAGGAAGGAAGGAAGGAAGGAAGAAAGAAAGAAAGAAAGAAAGAAAGAAAGAAAGAAAGAAAGAAAGAAAGAAAGAAAGAAGAAGAGAAATAATTTTGACCCTAGAAAATTCTATCTGTCAATGTATCTTCCATGTGCCATTGTGGGAAGGAATTTCTACTTTCATTCCCCTGACCTGGGTGGTATTGAATGTAGAATTGGGGCCAGGTTCCTTCCTGCTCTGTCTTGAACCACTGTCCAAAGCAATTTCATTGACTTTAAGATGCCACCTTTACGTGGTTTGCCACATTTCCCCATTTGTATTATTCTGATGAGTCCTCAAAGTAACGGTTGGTGAAACGACTGGGCTGTCGGCCTCACGCCCACCACATGGCTATCATGCCCCACCTTAGACCAGTTTTGAAGTGCCTTCCAGAAGGAAGTGTGTGAGGCCATGGCATCTGGCTGCACAATGGCCCTGCAGACATATTGAATTGAATTGAATTTATTGCACTTATATGCCGCCCTTTTCCCCGGAGGGGACTCAGGGCAGCTCACAATCCAAGTCAGGGAAGGGGATACAGATAAGGGATAAAAAGACGAGACATAACAATACAAAATTTAAAAACACACAACAACCATACCATTCGAGGGGGGACAAAAGCTCACTAGCCCCAGGCCTGTTGGAACAGCCAGGTTTTAAGGGCTTTGCGGAAGGCCTGGAGGGTGGTGAGGGTTCGAATCTCCACGGGGAGCTCGTTCCAGAGGGTCGGAGCAGCCACAGAGAAGGCTCTCCTCCGGGTAGTCGCCAGTCGGCATTGGCCGGCGGATGGAATTCGGAGGAGGCCTAGTCTGTGGGATCTAATCGGTCTATTGGAGGTAATTGCCAGCAGGCGGTCTCTCAAGTACCCAGGTCCAATACCATGAAGGGCTGGTAAGGGGTGAACTTGAGAATCTGTTTACAGGGACTGTGGTGGTTTTTGTCTCTCATCTGGGAGATTGTCTCTGGATAGAAGCCTATGAAATGTCAGCATTTGGGCAAATGCCTTTCTCTCTGCAGCTCAGTAGGATCTGAATTCATGGAACATTTACTATGAAAATAAAAACAAAAAAGGTCCAAAACTGATCTTCAATTTCATTGTAGCAGCTTCTCTTATTAACTTCTTCCCCTCCGACCTAAGATCATATATCAACTGTTCCCTGCTTAATGCACTGAATTCCCATCCGGCTTCTGGAAACCAGCCATGGAACAGCTTGTATCGGACCAAATGTTGTTTCTCATGGCTTTGAAAGTTCCTCCTAACCTTTTAGTCTTTCCTGTTTCTAGATTCCAACCAGAAATATACTGCAGCTCACATGATCATGTTTTTTTTGATTTTTTGATTTTATTTAGCATTTATAGGCCGCCCTTTTCCCTGAGGGGACTCAGGGCGGCTTACAATAGTAAGGAAAGGGGAGTGAAAGACAAAATACAGAAAAAAATGTGAAATAACTAAAAAATACTAAAACACAACATTCACTCAGCATTCGGGAGGGGCAAGAGAATTTATCCCCAGGCCTGACGGGCTAGCCAGATCTTAAGGGCTGTGCGGAAGGCCTGGACTGTGGTCAGGGTACGAATCTCCACGGGGAGATTGTTCCATAGCGTCGGAGCAGCAACTGAGAAGGCTCTCCTCCGGGTAGTCGCCAGTCGGCACTGACTGGCGGATGGAATACGGAGGAGGCCCGCTCTATGCGATCTGATGGGACGCAGGGAGGTTATTGGCAGGAGGCGGTCTCTCAGATAGTCAGATCCACTACCATGGAGCGCTTTATGGGTGGTAAGTAAGACCTTGAATTGCACCCGGAGATCCACAGGCAGCCAGCGCAGCTCGCGGAGGATAGGTGTTATGTGGGCGAATCGAGGTGCGCCCACAATCACTCGCGCGTGATTGTGCAGGAGGGAGAGGTAAGAGAGGGAAAAAAACAAAGAATGAGCAAAACTGGAGTGAAAATGATCCAGTATTTCTTAGTCTGAGTGCAATATTTCTTCTCTGTTATTACATTTAATTATGGGCACGAGGGCCATAATTAAAGTGCATCTGTATGTGGAGGATGTTGGGTAGGAATGGTTATGGAAATACATGAACAGCACCTTGATTTAAAAAAAAAAAATAGGGATGTGTGTATGGAGCGTTCTTTGCTTTTATAAATTGGGCTAATTCTACTTTAGGGATCACTCTACAGATTTAGATTCCCTTGTTATAATTATGGGAAAGGCAATTATTCTTCCTTCCTTCTTCCCTCCATCCCCTCTCTATTTCTTTCTCTTTCTTTCTTTTACTTTCTTTCTCCCTCTTCTCTCTCTCTTCTCCCTCCCACCCTTCCTTTCCTTTCTCTCTCTCTCTCCTCCCTCCCTTTCTCTCTACCCTTCCTTTCTCTCCCTGCCCCCCTCTTCTTTCTTTCTTTCTTTCTTTCTTTCTTTCTTTCTTTCTTTCTTTCTTTCTTTCTTTCTTTCTTTCTTTTACTTTCTTTCTCCCTCTTCTCTCTCTCTTCTCCCTCTCTCCCTTCATTTCCTTTCTCTCTCTCTCTCCTCCGTCCCTCCCTTTCTCTCTACCCCTTCCTTTCTCTCCATGCCCCCTCTTCTTTCTTTCTTTCTTTCTTTCTTTCTTTCTTTCTTTCTTTCTTTCTTTCTTTCTTTCTTTCTGTCTTTCTTTCTTTCTTTCTTTCTTTCTTTCTTTCTTTTACTTTCTTTCTCCCTCTTCCCTCTCTCTTCTCCCTCCCTCCCTTCCTTTCCTTTCTTTCTCTCTCTACTCCCTCCCTTTCTCTCTACCCCTTCCTTTCTCTCCATGCCCCCCTCTTCTTTCTTTCTTTCTTTCTTTCTTTCTTTCTTTCTTTCTTTCCTTTCTTTCTTTCTTCTACTTTCTTTCTCCCTCTTCTCTCTCTCTTCTCCCTCTCTCCCTTCCTTTCCTTTCTCTCTCTCTCCTCCCTCCCTCCCTTTCTGTCTACCCCTTCCTTTCTCTCCATGCCCCCCTCTTCTTTCTTTCTTTCTTTCTTTCTTTCTTTCTTTCTTTCTTTCTTTCTTTCTTTCTTCTTCCTTTCTTTCCTTCCTTCCTTCCTTCCTTCCTTCCTTCCTTCCTTCCTTCCTTGATGTGCTTTCCTTCCTTCCTTCCCTGATATGAAAACAGCTTTCCTTTTTTTTCTTTCCAGACGGATGGAAGCCTCTTGTACGGCACGAAATATACGTAAGAAATGAGATAGGGGGTCTCTGCTCCACCAATGAAGAAGTTGTAGTTTCCTTCCAACGTTGCCGTAACAGCTCAAGTTGGTTCTGCTTGCATTCTGGAGGACTCTGTGCCTGACATTTGTGTCAAAATAACTTAAGGGATCTGCTGGTTGTCTGGCTTCTTGCTCGAGGGATATAGTCCTCACTTGAGGTCTGAATGATTCTGAATGCAGGTCCCAGTCCAGCCTCGCCTGAAGGGATGCTCTAACTGGCTGAGTGGCCAGCTAGGGAATAAAGATAAATATATTCACCATTGGAATGTAAATATTGCATTAAATGAACCTACACCCAGGGAGCGGACAATATCGCTGTGCACGTGTCAGAAACAATTGCAAAGAAGTGCTCCAGATGTTGTGCAAATGCAGTACTCTCTGCTCGGCATTAATACAATACAATACAATACAATACAATTCAATGCAATGCAATGCAATGCAATGCAATGCAATGCAATGCAATGCAATGCAATGCAATGCAATGCAATGCAATGCAATACAATACAAAAGCAGAGTTGGAAGGGACCTTGGAGGTCTTCTAGTCCCACCCCCTGCCTAGGCAGGAAACCCTATACCGTTTCAGACAGATGGCTATCCAACATCTTCTTCAAGACTTGCAGTGTTGGGGCATTCACATCTTCTGGAGGCAACTTCTGTTCCACTGATATAATTGTTCTAACTGTCAGGAAATTTCTCCTTAGTTCTAAGTTGCTTCTCTCCTTGATTAGTTTCCACCCATTGCTTCTTGTTCTGCCCTCAGGTGCCTTGGAGAATAGTTTGACTCCCTCTTCTTTGTGGCAACCCCTGAGATATTGGAACATTGCTATCATGTCTCCCCTAGTCCTTACAATACAATACAATACAATACAATACAATACAATACAATACAATACAATACAATACAATACAATAGCAGAGTTGGAAGGGACCTTGGAGGTCTTCTAGTCCAACCCCCTGCCTAGGCAGGAAACCCTATACCGTTTCAGACAAATGTCTACCCAACATCTTCTTAAAGACTTCCAGTCTTGGGGCATTCACAACTTCTGGAGGCAACTTCTGTTCCACTGATTAATTGTCCTCACTGTCAGGAAATTTCTCCTCTGTTCTAAGTTGCTTCTCTCCTTGATTAGTTTTCACCCATTGCTTCTTGTTCTACCCTCAGGTGCCTTGGAGAAAGAGGTTGTCCCTTCGCAGGGTCCTGAGAAAAGGTGTGATGGCTTCAAGACAGTTACCTCTTAGGAGCTGATTCACTCAAAAAGCCACAAATTTGGTGTGTGTGTGTGTGTGTGTGTGTGTGTTAAGTCTGGTTGATTGAATGAATCCCTGAGAGGTGTCATGCTCCTATGAGAGCTGAATCATTTCTGAAGCTTGCATAGCTTAATGAGGCAATATGTGGCCTGGACAACAGCTTACCCCCCTTGATGATACTTTATTAAAGGTCATTTTGATATAGAAGTAATAATTAGACACTAACATAGTGCACAGTAAGATGCCCGGCATCCTCAGGAAGAATCGTGGACCCCATATATACCCAACAAACCTTCTTAGAAAATAAAAATGATGATAACCGCAGATCAGGGCTTTATTTGGAGATGTTTCTTCTACCCCTAATAATCCAGGGTGGTAACCAACACCTTAGGAATCTAAGACGAATGACAGAGAGTAACCTCGGGCATTTGGCTGTTGAATAGACATTTTGGGACCGCGTAGGATCTAGTTCCGGATAGTCCTCCCCATGGAAGCAAATCATTTTGTGTGAGTGCTTTCAACATAGCCATGAAATTCCAAATGCGCTTAGGGCAGAGGTGGGTTCCTACCCGTTCGCACCTATTCGGTAGAACCGGTTCGTCAAATCTACCGAACCGGTTAGAAGAGGTTCCACCAGTGGACCCGGAAAGCAGGCCACACCTACAGAAGAGGTTCCAAAATTTTTTTTGGGAACCCACCACTGACACACACACACACACACACAGACAGACAGACAGACAGACTCACTCAGAGAGAGAAAGAGAAAGAAAGGAAGAAAGAAATAAAGAAAAAAAGAAAGAAAAAGTGAGAGAGATGAAAGAAAAAAAGGAAAAAGGGACAGAGATACAAAAGGAAGGAGAGAGAGAGAGAGGGAGGGAGGGAGGGAGGGAGGGAGGGAGAGAGAGAGAGAGAGAGAGAGAGAGAGAGAGAGAGAGAGAGAGAGAACACATGGCCGGCAAGCCACTCCCACAAAGGAGGCCACACCCACAGAGTAGGTTCGAAAAATTTTTGAAACCCACCACTGGCTTAGAGTAACCCAAAATGTCATCTATCAAAATAGCAATAGCAATAGCAGTTAGACTTATATACCACTTCATAGGGCTTTCAGCCCTCTCTAAGCGGTTTACAGAGTCAGCATATCGCCCCCAACAACAATCTGGGTCCTCATTTTACCCACCTCGGAAGGATGGAAGGCTGAGTCAACCCTGAGCCGGTGAGATTTGAACCGCCGAACTGCAGAACTGCAGTCAGCTGAAGTAGCCTGCAGTGCTGCATTTAACCACTGTGCCACCTCGGCTCTTTTTGTCCTTTGATTAATGCCATGCTTGGGATTTTTGAGACAGACACTAGGTACGGCCTTCATCTTTAAGCATCGGAGACAATATCTTGTTTCACAGCACGTAGTTCGACAAAGAACTTTTTACTTGTTGCTGTAATAAATTCATTTCTCCTCCCACCTCAATTTGAAACAGAATCCCTCAGACTATTGTAAGGGAGAGAAACTAAAAGCCAACAAAAGAAGGAGTTCCGTAAAGGAAAGTTTGGGGAATCAAAATGTGGCTTCTAATTCTCCGAGACATTTGAATAATATTTCCAATGATCTGCCTGCCCGGCTCAACAAAGGGATTATTTCATCCCCACATTGCACAGCATGCCATCCATACTGTCAGTGGGGCTAAGTAACTGGGAATCCGTGATGGATCTTCATAGGAAGTTCTGTCCTATCAACGTGTGCAAGCATATTCCTCTCTATGTATGTAGTAAATATTTTAAATATATGGTTCCTGGTTTACTCAATGTGGTGCAAGCCTGCGCTGGTGTTATGGGACCCAGGTAATTTCCCAGTCTGTACAATACTTAATTGAAATTATAAAAACACCAGCCTAGTTCTTTTTTTTCTTTCTTTCTTGGTAACTAATAATTGTACTGGATATTATAATTTAAGCACCAATTTCTGGAGTATTTAAATATTAATAAAGTGGTTGAAGAAGAGACAGAATGGGGCATATATATATATATGTGTGTGGTTTAAAATCGCCTTCCTTCAATTTCACTTTGGTTTTTGTGTGTGTGTGTGTGTGTGTGTTTTATATAAAAAGATCTCCTCCTTTAATTTTATTTCCTTTGGGATGGTTTGGGTCCTGAACTCATTGTGAGATCTTCAAACACATAATAAGAATTAATCACCATTAGTTCGCTATTTTAACAGCTGCTTGCTACCTCCGTAGCCCAGTGCAGCTGCAAACATCTCTCCCTTCGCTGACATCATAATCCCATTACGGCTGCAAACTTCACATACATAAAATGCAGATTTAAGCTTTTCTCCTTCGCTCCCTCCTTCTCTCCGTTTCAAAAAAAAAAAAAAAAAAAAACAACTTCTACTTCTTAATTGCTTGAACCGCTATCAGAGACATAAAATCCGTTCTCACTTGGCAGCCCGTCTTCTTGCGGGTTGAACTTCGAAGCGTGCTCCTTGGCTGATGGCGATATTACTAGACCCAAATGTAAGTCCGTAACGGGCTACCTGGGATTCAGAGGCCCAACTTGCAGGCTGAGTTTTCCAGACGCGGCAGCTGGATCTGTTGATTCCTTCCTCCACCTTCTCCCTCTACCCTTTGCTGGGGAAATATTTTACGAGCCTACCAACTGCCATGATCCATGCCATAAATCCATGGTTATCTGTTTTATAGTGAGGGAGTCAAGATACCTCCTTGAGCACAGAGGGGGCCAAACATTTGGCTGCGAAATGCTGATTGTTCCCCAGACCATGTTCAGAAAAGATTGGAAGGGAGGTGGGGGGGGGAGGTTATTCAGGTTTGGCTAATGAGGGAGGCAGGACCACCCCAAGACATTCTGTAGCTGAAGGAAAAGGATAGGTCACCTCTCTGGGTATAGGCAGTGATGGATAGGATGTCATTTTCCAGTCTATGGTGACTATACAAGTCATTTCATTTCATTTGTTGGATTTCTATGCCGACCAATCCCGGAGGACTCCGGGCGGCTTACAGAAATGAAAAAAGATTATAAAAGAAATTATTAAAAACAATAGGACACAACAAAGTTAAAAAGGAACACAACAATCACCCAATCAGAAGGGGCTGGACCTCAATTAAGGGGTCAACAGCCCCAAGCCTGCCGGAAAAGCCAGGTTTTAATGGCTTTGCGAAAGGCCATGAGAGTGGGCAGGGCCCGGATCTCCGGGGGCAGCTCATTCCATAGGGCCGGAGCGGCAACAGAGAAGGCCCTACTCCTAGGGGTCGCCAGCCGGCATTGTCCCGCTGAAGGCACTCGGAGAAGGCCCACCCTGTGCGATCTTATTGGTCTGAGGGAGGTATGTGGCAGAAGATGGTCTCGCAGATACCCAGGTCATTTTAGACATTTTTTTTTTAGACATTTTATTAAGATTTATAGGCTGCCCTTTTCCCTGAGGGGACTCAGGGTGGCTTACAATCACAGGGAAGGGGGTGCAATATCAAAAGACAAACAATGTGCGAACAAAAGAAAATAATAAAACACAACTTTCATTCAACAGTCAACACTCGGGCGGGTAAATTGGGAACCTATCCCCAGGCCTGATGGGAGAGCCAGGTCTTGAGGGCTGCGCGGAAGGTCTGGATGGTGGTGAGGGTACGGATCTCGACGGGGAGGTCGTTCCACAGGGTTGGAGCTGCAACAGAAAAGGCTCTCCTCCGTGTAGTCGCCAGTCGGCATTGCCTGGCGGATGGGATTCGGAGGAGGCCCAGTCTGTGCGATCTAATCGGTCGGAGGGAGGTAATCGGCAGAAGGCGGTCTCAGGTCCTATGCCATGTAGGGCTTTAGAGGTGATAACCAGCACCTTGAATCGTGCTTGGAGACCAATGGGTAGCCAGTGCAGCTTGCGGAGGATAGGTGTGATGTGGGTGTACCTTGGCACACCCAGTATCGCTCGCGCGGCTGCATTCTGGACTAATTGCAGTCTCCAAACACTTTTCAGGGGCAGCCCCAAATCAACCAAATTCCTGCGAACCTCTTGATGCTAGTGTGAAATCCACTTTTGTTTCAAACATTTGACACGTGAAACTTACGTAGCTTATTGTATCACCCCCTTAGAAAAACTCCTGTTGAGTATATTCTGAATGCAGGTAATCCTCAACCTACGTGTCAACCCTCGGGCTGCCATTCAGGGGGGAGCATGTCCATCGCCAATGCCATATCCGTTGCCGCTAACACCGCTGAGCCTGCCGCCGAAGCCCCTCTCTCCTCTCTCTCACAATTGAAGCCAAAATTAATGTCGTTAAATTAGAGATTTGCTGAGTGAGATTTGCACCATATTACAACTTTTCTTGGCACATATATTAAGTGAATCACTGCCGTTGTTGAACTAGTAACAGGGTTGTTAATGGCTTCTCCATTCGCTTTGCCTACCAGAAGGTCGCAAAAAGAGGAATCGCGTGACTCCAGGCCGCTGCAACCGTCGTAAATGCGAGCCAGTGGTTAAGCATCCGCATTTTGATCCGATGACCATGGAGACGCTACTAGGGTGGCAAAGTGTGAAAAGTGGTCATAAGTCACTTTTTTTCGAGTGCTGTTGTAACTTCGGGCTGTCGCTAAATGAACTGTTGTAAGTTGTGGACTCCCTGTATGTGTTTTGTTCACTTCTTCCAGCACACTCTCGAGAAATGCAGAACATATCGTGAAGCACATCATGATTTGCTTCAGGGGACATCCCAGGAGAAAGAGGCAGTAGCTGCTTCTGCTGTCCACCTTCCTTTAGGAGGCTGTCTCCTGAGGCTCTGTCGGGAAGCAGAATTCTGTGTGGAGTGGAGTCCTAAAGAAGAAAATCATTAAGAACCCTTGAATAGGTACATGTTTGAAAGATAGAAGGCATTTGTAGCAGCACCGAATCCTATTTATAAAAGCAAAGCAGAGGAGAACTTTGTTCTGGACCTAGGCTTCCCCAAAAAACACGAGGAAAAACACTGGTCCCGACAAAACCCCTTTTATTAAATGAATGTGAATTCCTCTCATTCATATTCAGCAAAGGCCTGGCAAACAGTCTTTCAAAGGAATATTTATGACCACAGACCTCATCTATCTTGGAAAGCTGCCATGCCAATATTTTCCAAAGGAGGCGCTGTGCAAGGAAAGACTTGGCACAGAGTCTCTGAGATTCACGGACAGGTCTTCACACTCCTGAAACAAATCTAACGACCGACCGACCGAATTGTTCCCTGCAAAAGCCCACCCCCTCTTTCGCTTCTCTTTCAGTTCCTATGAGAGGGGCCAATCACCCTCCACCTGTGACTTCACTCCCAGGTGTACCTTGATTTCTGAGTTGTTCTTTTATTCTGGCGGCTCTGCGCATGCACACACTGGGAACAGGCTCCAGCTGTTCCTCTGTCTGGTTCCACCACAAAACTGTGGTAGACTAAAGCGCGCTCGACAAAAACACGTACCTGACGTCATCACAGCGCGACGAAAACATCACGCTGTGAGCGGTAAACTTAAAATTAAAGCGAAAACCTTACCCTAACCCCCCCAAACCTAACCCTAAACCTAACCCTAAACCTAACCCTTAACCTAACCCTTAACCTAACCCTAAACCTAACCCTAAACCTAACCCTTAACCTAACGCTAAACCTAACGCTAACCCTTAACCTAACCCTAAACCTAACCCTAACCCTAACGCTTAACCTAACCCTAAACCTAACCCTTAACCTAACCCTAACCCTAACCCTAACCCTAACCCTTAACCTAACCCTAACCCTAACCCTAACTTGCTTTAAAAGCACTTTTTAAAATCTCCGCGGTCGTATTTGTCGCGCTGCTGATGATGTCAGGTACGCGCTTTAATCGGGCGCGCTTTAGTGGACCGCGGTTTTGTCGTGCCACGCCTCTGTCTCACTGCTGTCTAGCTCCATAGGTACCTGATTACTGCCAGACGGCCTCGGCCCCATCTCTGCCTCCGACGCAGAGCCCTCGTCCAAGCCTTCCGCAGCCTTCCAGTCTGGTTCATGCTCTTCCTCAACCTCCTCACTGTCCCGCTGTGCTGCCAGCATTGCACAACAAACTTAGAGTATAGTTGGGTTGGGTTTTCTTATTTTATTGGTTGCTGGTTTGTTCGTTTTTTTTAACTTGCACATATAGTGTATGATACCTAATTTAATTTATTGTGGCAGTTATAAATTTGCTACAGCTATTAGTAAATGCTTCTGGGTGCAACTATCATTTGTACATATAGCAAGGAAACCTCCGTTGAACCCGATCCTACGTTAACACATGCTTTGATGTACTATCAGCTGTGTGCCCGAGTCTTAAAGCACAAGTTCTGGACTCTACACATCTCAAACAGTCTGTGTTTTGTCTGTCTGGTATTATACCATTTTCTTCAAAATGTAGGTTTTCTTTTAATTATTTCTCTGTTAAAAATAGGAGGTTTTGTTCTCCTTGCTTTCTCTTAGCTATTTTGGGATCTAGACTATAAGGTCATTCGTTCCACACTTTCGATAGCTGTATCTTGATTCTTTTAACTCCTAAGCACTTAGATTTGAGATAGATAATTACGTTGCTTAATAGTAAATTGCACTGCAACATGCCCAGAGGGATCTGAAATAAAAGGTATTTAAAAATCTACCATGTTAGAAAAGCAAGATAATTTCAACTAATGAGATTATCAGGGATAATCAGTTTACAAAAGCCCATTATGAGCAGATTCATTGATGTCTTAAAACAGAAAAGAAGAATCCTATTTATTTTTTTAAACAAATTGCTTTTTCAAATGGAAATAGGCTGTTTCCCATTACCTTTATCTGATGATTTTTGTAGCCCCATCTGCTGTCCAGTTTTGGAAATATCTGTTTTAGGATACATCTATATCTATATATACATCTTGCTGATAATGTGCAGGAAATAAAATCTTTTATACAAATAAAACCTTACATCGGTTTCTGGCGCTGAGGTTACTTGTGACATCATAGTATTCTGCTATTCGAATAAGTATCAACTTTGCTTGTAATGTGGAAATCTATGGTGATAATTATTTCTTATGGTTACTTAACAGAAAAATAGTTGCACTGACAATTGAAACATCTACGATAAGAATGTAAGTTTTTCTCACTTTTACTTAGTCTGCATTGGCAGATTGTAATTTCCCCCTTTATGAGTCCAATTTATTTTATGTTTGTACAGATATTAAAACTATGGCGAAGAATATTGTGAATTATGAGAGAAGAATATTTTCTTGCAAGTCACACTGCTTGCAAGAAAATGTAAAAATTGATGTCATTTTTATTTTGCTTTTATGTAAGTTTATAACTAGAACCCATACTAATTAGTGTAATGGTGTGTGTGTGTGTGAGAGAGATAGAGAGAGAGAGGGAGGGCGGGAGGGAGAGAGAGAGGGGGGGAGGGAGGGAGAGACAGAGACAGAGACAGAGAGAGGGAGGGATGGAGGGAGGGACAGAGGGAGGGAGGGAGAGAGAGACAGAGGGAGGGAGGGAGGGACAGAGGGAGGGAGGGAGGGACAGAGGGAGAGAGAGAGGGAAGGAAGGGAGGGAGAGAGAGACAGATAGAGGGAGGGATGGAGGGAGGGACAGAGGGACGGAGGGAGAGAGAGAGAGGGAGGGAGGGAGAGAGAGACAGAGAGAGGGAGGAATGGAGGGACAGAGGGAGGGAGAGAGAGAGAGGGGGAGGGAGAGAGAGACAGAGAGAGGGAGGGATGGAGGGAGGGACAGAGGGAGGGAGGGAGAGAGAGAGAGGGAGGGAGGGAGGGAGGGAGAGACAGAGGGAGGGAGGGACAGAGGGAGGGAGGGAGAGAGAGAGTCAGGTATTATTATGCCGATGATATACATTGCCAGAACAGGCCAGGGCACAAATGCTGTGGAAGTCTTTAGGAACTGAAAGGGGAGAAACAAATCAGATTAAACCTCAATAAGATGGAGATGCTAGTCCTCCAGAAATTTTTGGCTCTCTGGAAACATTGATTCTTGTGGTTATTCTAGATGGGGTCAAATTTGAAGGAGCAGATCTGTGATTCCGTGTTCTCCTGGGCTCAGTGTTCCAATGCATTTGAAGACTCTGGACAATATTCATTTCTGCAGCTTCAGCTAGTAAGCTATATATCGCCCAGAAAGACTTGATAATCATAGCTGACATTGTGATTATCATCACAACGGCAATCTGCATAGTTCAAAAGGGCAATAGCCAGATTCCTAGCTGGGAACCCACAAATATGGATAAAGTAAATCTACTACTGAGAAACTCTTACTCAGTCCGGTAGCTGGTTTCTGAATCCAATTCAAACTTTGTTTGTTTATTGAGTTTACGTAACTACCCATCTCACTTGCAAGTTCTGAGTTAGAAAGACCTGTGAGACTTCCTTACTAAATATGATTCTGCTTATTTTGTTTTGACATATACAGAAGGTCTGTTTAAGGTTCCATCCTGAAGGAAGACAGGTGTGAACCAGAAGTCAGGTCCCCGTGTGATGAATACATTGACCCCAGGAGCTGTTCCGGTTCTCTTTGGTTTTGACATTTCAAAAAAGAACTGACAAATGCTTTGTTTCCCTGGGCCTTTGGCCTCCATGATAAATTGTGAATAACCATGTAGGCTTTATGTTTTTTTAAAGATGTGGCATAGTTTTCATAAGCGTGTTGCTCTGTCTTCTGCAGGTAGAACAATGAGTCCCACAAATTCAGAGGCCCAGATTCAGTGGTGGGTTTCAAAAAATTTTGGAAGCTCTTCTGTAGGTGTGGCCTGCTTTCCGGGTCCACTGGTGGAACCTCTTCTAACCGGTTCAGTAGATTTGACGAACCGGTTCTACCGAATAGGTGCAAACTGGTAGGAACCCACCTCTGCCCAGATTTGGCTTACATTAATTTAGCTTCAAATCATAATGAGAACCATTGCAAAACAGATAAATATTATACTGAACGTGAGTGACACAAGCAGAATAAAATCCATTCACCATCTAATTTCCAATATAGGCCATTCATTGTAGTTGTTTCTGCTTCAAAATGGCTGAAGACAGGAGAAGTTCATTTGATCAGATCTATATACCTCCACTGTAATCTCCTTAATAACTACAATTTTGTCCCCATGTTGTGTTAGAGCCGAAGTGGCACAATGGTTAGAGTGCAGTACTGCAGCCACTTCAGCTGACTGTTAGCTGCAGTTCGGCGGTTCAAATCTCTCCGGCTCAGGGTTGGCTCAGCCTTCCATCCTTCCGAGGTGGGTAAAATGAGGACCCAGATTGTTGTTGGGGGCAATATGCTGACTCTGTAAACCGCTTAGAGAGGGCTGAAAACCCTATGAAGCGGTATATAAGTCTAACTGCTATTGCTATTGCTATTGTGTCCAAAATTCACGTTCAGCCTAATTTAAAATACCTTGGAATAAGATTACCTATAACTCAACCTTAATTCAAGTGTGGTCTTCCTATACAGCTATGCTTTTAAGTATTTTATTGTTGTTTCTATGCTTTAATGATTGTGTTTTCTCTGAGATCCATTGATGGGGTGGAAGGTTATAAATATCTTAAGAAAAATTAAATAGGTATGCAGTCAAAATCTCATGTAAAGAGGGAGATTGTTATTTCTACAGAAAAATGAGTATAATGTTAGAACAATGCAAAATTCAGGCAACTGAAAAAAATAACAAGCAAATTTGACATAAGGGGGAGAGAGAATGAAATGTAACCTTGACGCTGTTCTCTTTATTGCAAATGGAAGCAAACAAATTGAAATTGAAGCATGTGATTCTGAATTTGCTTTCTTTAGTTTAGACACTAAAAGTAAGAGAAACAGTTATTTTGTATTTTTAGAGTTCTATCTGTTCTTTCTTCTAACATTTCAGAAAACATATCTGCGATTCCATGGCAGATACAGTCAGAGCTATATTTCCAAACCATTTTGGAGAACATCTATTGGACGACACAGTAGGTCAGCGGAAAGCTGTTCCCACACATTTTGGAACTCTCCCTAAGCATGAGTAAACATAATTGGTGATTTAAAGGAGCCAAGTTATTTTTCCAGCTATAAATCCTATTAAGTGTATCCCGTATAGTAAGACAATATGAACACAATACAATAGTTTTGCATTCTTCATTTCTATGCATTTTTAAAAACTGCAATATTAGCGTGACTCAACAAATGCGCAATAGACATACGCGCGCCCCCACCAAACGGCGACGACATAACCGCGACGTCAAAATCGCGCCCACAAATTTGCGACGTCAAAATCGCACTGACAAAAGCGCGATGACAATAAAATCGAAATTTTTTTAGGGTTAGGGTTATAACATACGTATGCACGATTTTGTCATCGGACATTTGTCGTCACGCTATTGTCGAAAATCAATTAGCGATTTTGACATCGCGGTTATGTCGTCGTGGTTTTGTGGGAGCGCGCATATGTCTATCGTGCATTTGTCGGTGAACCCAATATTAGCATTCTTGGCATACAGAAAGCAAGAGGGAAAGAAGGTAGAACTATGGTGCAGCAAAAGTCACAAAGCCTCTCAGATACCATTGAGAGAACTCAAATCAGTTTAGATAACTCTGTTAAACACAATATCCTACAACATTATTGACTTATTCAGACACTTGTTATCTATGTAGGAGCTGTTATACAATGGGACTGCTTTATTTATTTTAGCCCTGAGCGAAGGCATTGCGCAGATATCTACAGCATACCTATAATAAGCTAGGTTCACAAATTAAATCTTGTTGTATAGTTCCTGAACGTTTCCCTATCTCTTCCCGATGATTTTAGAGATGGATGCTCTGACCTTCTGTAACCTAAAATGATTTCAGACTTCTCTAAATAATACACATGTTCTGTCTTCTTTTGATTGAATGATGAATAGCACTTAAGAGTGATTGATTGGCTAGTGTTAACATGGCCGACGTGTTTAGAATGGGTCATATTCCCCCTCATCCCCCCCCTCAACTCCACTCTGAATCCTATGAATTTGTCCCAGGTTTCTTCATTTCTTTGTCTCTGGCCACTGCAGCATGTTAACTTCCTCCAATTGGCAAGCAAACCGTCCCTCTGGCACTGGTACAAATGCCATTTTGTGGATTGTCCATTAAGGGGCGAAGTACAAGGGAAATGTAGCTGATCCTTCCAAAACAATAAGCACATTCCCAGGATGAAGTGTGCTGTTTTGCTTATTCTAGGGCGGGAGCCTGTGATCGTATTTTGCATTCAATGAGGATTTCAAATGGCATTTAAGCAATGATATAAAGGGCAGCCGCTCTGTACCTTAATTATATATGTAGTTTAACATTGCTGAAGTATGTAGTCAACCAATTCGAGTAGAATTACGTATGCAAAACTTCTTGTATTTTTTTTTTTAATCATGTTTTCTCCCACTAAGCACAAGTAATTTTATTTTTTTATAAATCTCGTTCTTAATCCGAGTGCAAACTATACTCTCTAATTCTAAATAAAATAAGTTGGAAAGAGAGTCCCCCTGACAATGTATTTATTTCTAATAAATACGTTTACAATCAGAATATGAGAATATCTGCTTTATTATATAAGGAAACCATTGTGTTAAATATATTGAAAGAAGCTTTTTCTTTATAAATTTGGAAAGAACTTATTTAACATAACTCTCTAGCTCTGAGCTGGTGTTACCCTCCCATAACTAAAACACAAATATATACAGCGTCTTTTTTTTACAGAGTCCACAAATAGAAAAGTTTCTACGTTACAGGTTTTGGTTCCAATTCATGGAGGCTAAAAAGAATGGTGATGGATAGCAATCAAAGCGAGCAGATTTATTATTATTAGTCCATCATATTATATGGGTTAGAAGTGATAGAGCTATTTAAATTACAAAGAGGACGTGGTTCTGGAATTGCAAATGTTCTAGAATCCTTATAAAATGTTTAGAGCAAAATGAGCTTTGCTACTTAACAGTAGCAAAGTCTTAACAAGTATAGAAGAGAATATCTGTTCAATCAGGATTGAACCGTGCAATTCGTAATGCTCTCTGGGCTTGATTGTGTGCTCAGAAATGTTTTAGTAGCTGACTAGGTAACATCATCAGCGTGAGTGAATCAGGGGTGGGTTTCTCGCCCCGTTCCAACCGGTTCGGTTGGAACGGGGCCGGCGGCGTCCTCGTGCACGCGCGCAGTGCACGCATGCATACTAGCGCCTGTGCGATGCTCCAGCTGCTCCTGGAGGATCGCGCAGGCGCTGTATGCGTTCTGCGCATGCGTGGAAGCGCAGAACTTGTCAAAACCGGGTAAGAAACGCGGGTGGGCGGGTGGATCCTTCGGCGTTCCCGGAAGTTACTTACTTCCGGGTTCGCCGACCAACCGGTTCGCGGGGACCGCCGCGAACCGCCTGAAACCCACCCCTGGAGTGAATGTAGGGTATGTTCCCTGTTTATATACAGTAGTTTCCCCTGCCAGTGATGGTGGTGTGGCTTTCTCCTTGAAATTTCCTTGATTAAGAAATTATTAAGATGTATTTGTGATGCTCTTTAGATGTTTACCTCAGACAAGTATAAACACACTGCAGAACACCAGGAAAAAAATGGTAATGAAACAATTTAGCTCAGAAGTATCAAGGATTCCAGTCTCTTAATAATTACATTAAATAACACTGAGAATATACCCGTGAGACTTAGGGTTAAACAGATATTATTTTTACCTTTTCAGTTTATTGGTCCAAACACCTCATGCCTGCTTGAGAGCAGGTTTGTAAAAAAAGTTTTGTTTGGTTGAGAAAATGTAAATCAAAATTGGGTAACTGAACTTCTGGGTATCAGACATAAAAGCTAATGCCTCATTTTCATGACTTAGTAATTAGACAGGAAGAAATGAAAATACAATGACACTAATTATTCTTCAGGAAATAATATTAGAATAAACAATCACATAAATCGAAGCCGTTTATCAAGAGCTTGATTATAAGTGCATGTTATTAACAGAACTACCATTAATTTTCCAAAGGAAAAGCTAGTCATTTCTGATCCAAACTAGATGCCACTAAGTTTTTTGAGGTATAGTTTGCATTGTAAAAAAGTTGTTTTAAAACTGGAGAATTATACCTCTATATTAATCCATGATCTTTATATACAGCTTATCTATGAATATTTCAGCCATAACACTAAATTTCTGCTGGTTTTGTACAGGTAACCTGGCACTTTTGGGAATTCCCAGGTGAAGTATAAGTTCAGTGGAACTTTACAAACGGCACAGCTTATATTTTGAGGCATCAATTATATCGGTTCCTTGATTCATGAACACATAAATAGACATATCAGCTACTCCTCAAGGGAATATCGCCACATTCGTTGCGATTGGAAAAAATATTATCAAAGGTCTTAAATTAGGTGAGTGTCTATCAAAGATATGCATTTCATTTGAAAGCCAAGGGGGGGAATCAGAAGTAGTGGCTTCAGTTGCAAAAGATGTTACAAATTATGAAAGCAGAAAAAAAAGAAGGGGAGGGATGCAAATTCTGTGGATCTGTATTTCTCCCGTTGTACACTTGTTGTTCTACAAACAGCCTTAGATCATCACAGGGAGAACAGAATGGCTGTTTTCTGTAGCAAATGCTTGGAAGATGCAGGTTTTTATCACCCCTTATTAGAGTTCTGATTTTTTTTTTAAAGAAATCCAAAATCAGTGCAATGTTTTCCTTTCCTCACTCCCCTTTTCACAAGGAATTTGGGGTTTCTTGTGATACCTTTAGTTTTAAAATAAATCTCTCTCTCTCTCTCTCTCTCTCTCTCTCTCTCTCTCTCTCTCTCTCTCT